>NC_081180.1:96182413-96482413 GCF_029867415.1 Vicia villosa | reverse complement strand
TCACACAGTTATTTTTATCCTGGTTCATTGTTAATCAAACTACTCCAGTCCACCCCTGACGGAGTGATTTACCTCAACTGAGGATTTAATCCACTAATCAATCTTGATTACAATGGTTCTCCACTTAGACAACTTATAAGTCTTCTAGAGTATACAGATCACAACTTGATCACTCTAGGAAATTCCTTTTACAAAAGATGTAAATAATATTACAAGAGTTTAATATGCTTCTTAATAAGCTATAATCACCAAGTGATTTTCTCTCAAGTTTAAGTTCTAAACACTCACTAAGATATTACAAGTTATGAGGTTGAAGATGAAGTTTCTTTGTTGTTTTTGTGTGACAACGTTTGGAGTTAATTTGGCAGCGTAAGGTTACTTAGAGCGGGAGTTGTTAGCTGCTTCAGCATCAGAACTTCTTTATATAGGTAGTGAGAAATGTGACCGTTGAGTAGCATTTAATGCTTTGCGTGAATAGTACACTGCTGCATTTAATATTTCACTCTTTTGTCAACTACCTCGAGCCATGCTTCAACTGCTTTTGCTGACTTTGCCTTTTGTAGCTTCTAACGTTCCTTTTGTCAGTCAGACAGATTTGACGTTGTAGCCTTTTCATCTTGTACTTGCTTCTGGACTCAGACTATTAGAATATCGTTTGAATATCAGAATCTTCAGCGTTGGTGCAGATGCAACTTCAGTCATCAGACTTTGGAAGTGCTTTGGAGCGTGATACCATCAGATATTCTGAGCCTTGCTTCTGACTGCCATCTTTTGATGCCTTCTAGATCATGTTCTGATTTTCTCAAGACCATCTTCTGATGTCTTCCAGACCATGTTCTGACGAGTTCATCTAGATCTTCTGGATCAAAGCTTCTGAATGCTGATTTTGTGCATACTCTTTTAGACTTTTCCTGAAATTGAAAACGTGAATAATTAGAGTACCACATTGTCTTATACAAAATTCATATATAATGTTATCATCAAAACTAAGAATAATGATCAGAACATTTCATGTTCTAATAATCTCCCCCTTTTTGATGATGACAAAAACATACAGAATTGATATGAATTTGTATCCAGAATATCAGATGAAAAAGACAATACACAGATATAGCATGAAAGCATATTAATCAGAGTGTGTGAATATGTCTCCCCCTGAGACTAACAATCTCCCCCTGAAATTAATATTAGAAGAATTTATAAATAAAAGACTTCCCTGAGTATTTTCCATTTCATATGAGACTTTCACGTTGAACTTTAATCTTCAGATGATTCAGAGCTTTCTTTCAGAGCTTCCATTGGACAGCTTCGAAGCTTTGAATCTTTCTTTAGAGCACTTGGCTTTATCAGAGCTTTAAATTCTTGTATCAGAGCATAGCTTGCTTCAAATCTTGGAAATTCTTGTATCAGAACATAACTTGCTTCAGATCTTGTAAATTCTTGTATCAGAACATTAAGCTTTGTTTGCTTCAAATCCTTGGAAGATTTTCTTCAGATACGTTTCTCCCCTTTTTGAGCTTGTTCAGAGTATCACATTCCTGCAAAACTATCAGAGACAAAAACTTTGCAATATTTTTTTGGAATGTTGAGACTTAAGCCCAACAAGTGATATTATAAATCAATTCAAATAACATGTTTCTCCCCCTTTTTGTCATAACATCAAAAAGCATAAAAGATTCAGATGAAATACACACAGAGTGAAAAAATAAATTTTCATTGATACCAAAGGGAAGAGTACAATCAGATGCAAAAACAAAACAAATGCAAGAAACAAAGAAAACTACTAAGACACAAGACTCAGACTAAGACTGGTTAAGCTTATAGGCTAAGGCTTCCAGAAGAATCTTGATCTCAGCGGTGTCTTCTGCTTGCTTCTTTAAAGATTCTTCAGATCTTTGCATCCAAGTTCTCAATTCAGCATTGGTTTCATCCTGCTTGTCCAGACGAATGAACACAGAAGCTTGATTATGCTGAAGTTCCTTCAGAGTTTCCAAAACTGCAGAGGTTGAAGGAGCAGCAGTAGGAACAACAGGATTTTCTTCAACAACAGTAGGAACAGCAGATGCTGGAACCATTTGACCATCAGCAAGAGGATCCTCTACAGCAGGATTCTCCACACCAGGATTCTCTACAGTAGGATTCTCGTCAAGAGGATTCTCCTTGAACTATTCAAACAGCGTTTGAAATTCTCCTGTCAGAACTAAATAAGGATAAGGAACCAGAGGCTTGTCAGTCCAGACAACCAGAGGCAGAGGATTATCCACTTCCATATCATCAGAATCCACAGCCAAGTCATCAACAAAAGGAGCTTCTTCCAGAGGCTTCCAATCCAAGATGGGATTAAAGTACTGCCCATCACTATACTCCAGAGTTAGTCCAGTAGGACCAGGAGCAGTAGCAAGACAATCATTCTGGAGATCCAGAAAACATGCTATCACCTCTTCAGAGAAAGCCTTCTAGAGCTTTCCTGCAGCCACATGATCCAGCTTGGAGTCATGGGAAACCTTCAGATACTCTAACCCTGTTTGTACCTTATGTTTTAACAATTTAAAACGTATATCAACATAAGGTGGATGAGGGTTGGTTCTGACAATGGTTATTGGATCTTCTGGGTTGGAGATGAGATATGGTTTAGAGGTTCTTTAAAACAAAAAATAAGTGTTTGAAGAGGATGGAGGGGGTGAAGATTTTGCTTCGTTGTCAGAGTCTAGGACTACAACAACTGGAGAGATGAAGTATTTTGGGGGGTAGCTTTAAAAGGGCGAGGGTTGCGAAAGAATGAATCAGATGATAATGATGATGGTGATGAAGAGAGATTGAAGTTGCAGAACACAGGAGTGTCAACAACTGGTTGGGGGTCAGAAGGTTGAGGTTCAGTTTCAGAAGGTGGAGGTTGAGAATGTGTGGGTTGAGCAAATGAGAAAATGTTTTCATCTGGAAAGATGGTGTTCAAAGGTTTTAGGTTAAGAATGGGTTCAGAGTTAAGGATAGGCTGTTTGCCTTTGGATTTAGAGGAAGCAGAAGGTGGAGATTTAGAGGTTTGTTTGGTGGTTGGAGGATGATTTTGTGGTGATATTTCTGGTTGAGGTTCTGTTGATATATGTTCAGAATTTAAAACAGGAATAGGAACAGACTCAGTTATAGAAATACTTGAAGATTTTTTCTTCTTCTTTTGAGGCTTTGATGGTCCATCACCAACAGACTTTCTCTTCTTCTCCTTCTTTTCTTCCTTTTCCTTTTTCTCGTTCTTCTCTTTATTTTCTTTCTTTTCTTCTTTCTTTTCCTTCTTGTCTTTCTTCTATTTCTTCTTCTCCTTTTTCTTCTTCTCTTTCTCTTCCTTCTTCTGTGAAGGATCTTGATCAGCTAAAGTGGGAAGCACTCTGTTGCTCACCCATACTGGATCAAACTCAGAGCCGTTCTTTAGACACTTTTCCAGATAGAAGAGGACTGTGTTGGGATGCTCATTCTTGAAGAAGAGCTCAAAATCAGCCAGAGCAGGAATCCTTCTGGTCAAGATTTCATTTACCACTCTGGGAGGAGCAGAAATGTTCTCTATTAATTTCATCTTCTTCGGAGTGTGAGCATTCATAGTGCTCTCACACGTTGCATACAGATCTTTAATAATTCCCGCATTCACCAGATCATCAACCAAGCTAGTGTCGATCAGAATGGCAGAAATCAATCTTCCAAAAGGAATGATGTTCCTTCTGATCTTTGGTGATGTTCCTTCTGATCTTTGGAGTCTTCAATCTAGCTTTCTCTCTAGAGTCCCTCACATGATTCCAGATGTGGATAAACAGAAAATAAATATAAGGGAGATACACCTTCTCGCCTTTACCAATACAATACAGAATGTATTGTTGGTCTTGATTGATGTAGTTGGGAGATACAGTTGCCTTTCTGTGGTAGATGCAACCCAGAAGGATCTTAGCCCAAATTCTGTAGGGATCTTTCAAATCCTTGATACAGGTAGAACTTTCTCCAGATTTGAAGATTTCAGCATAGACAACGTCCCAATCTGTTCTGCCTACGATGGCTCCAGCAGCACCAAAACAGTTTTCCAAACCTAGCAATCTTCTAATCATATTTTCTATGATTGTGATTTCTTGACCACAGATGAAAGAAAGAATTGCATTTGGCATAAGTGTTGCATGAAACTAAAACTCTTTAACCAATTCTGGGTAAATTGCTCTTCAAGTTAAACTCATGTTCTTGAAGATTTTCAAAATCAACCATTGTTTCACAGATAACTTCTAATTCATCCATCAGAATCAGACAAGTTTTCAATGGAGAGAGAACAATTTATTATTGTTGTTGTTGCTGTTCTTGTTGATGAGAAGATGAAGCATTATTTTGAGCAGACGAAAAAGTCATTGAAGAACACTTGAGATTTCTGGGTTTTCTTGATTTAGGGTTTAGATGAAGGCAAAAGAGAAGACAAAAATGCATAAACTATGAAGATGATGAAGGAGTGAAAAGAGAGAAAATGAATATGTAATGGGTTTATATAGACACAGATTTGAAAAAGAAATGCAATGAGATTCTGAATGCAACGGTTACAGAATATGAATCAATCACATTTAATGTTGAGAGACGTTAGTGAAGATAGCGTGAGATTTGAAAAGATTTGCACAGTTACCTAGGGCGGCGTCTCATCAACTGCACGCTTGCTTGTCTCTTCAGAATGAACACGTGGTCATCATCTGGAATAGCTGGTGATAGTTGTTTTGCTTTAACAGAAGTTCTGTATCATACTTAGACACATGAAACGTTAGTGATAACAGATTCAAAGTATCCATATGAGCATACATAAACAAAACATCTGATAGGTAAAATAAGAAAATAAATAAATCAACATCTTCAAACTAATCCACATATCAGATCATCTCAACACCTTCATTATGGGCATAAATCCATATTGATGTTCTTCATAATGAACTTAAACCTATCTTCAACAAGGGGTTTTGTAAAGATATCAACCCATTAATGGTCTGTATCTATAAAGTTTAAAGAAAGAACACCCTTCTGAACATAGTCCCTAATAAAGTGATGTTTAATCTCTATATGTTTAGCTTTAGAATGTAAAATAGGATTTTTAGATAAACAAATAGCAGAAGTATTATCACAGAATATAGGAATGTTACTCTCATATATCTGATAGTCTTCTAGCTGACTTTTCATCCAGAGCATCTGTGTACTACATCCAGCAGCAACTACATATTCTGCTTCTGTTGTAGAGAGTGCAATAGTTGCTTGCTTCTTGCTGTACCAGGAGATCAGGTTACTTCCCAGAAACTGACAGCTTCCAAAAGTACTTTTTATTTCTACTCTATCTCCAGCGTAATCAACATCACAATATCCTACTAAGTTGTATTCTTCAGATCTTCTGTAGACTAAACCAACATTAGTAGTACCTTTCAGATACCTAAGAATTCTCTTAACAGCAATTAAGTGAGATTCTCTAGGATCTGATTGGAATCTAGCACACAAGCATACACTGAATAAAATATCAGGTCTAGAAGCAGTCAGATAGAGAAAAGATCATATCATACCTCTGTAGATCTTCTGATCTACCTTCTTTCTTACCTCATCCCTACCTAACACGCAAGTTGGGTGCATTGGAGTTTTTGCCTCTTTGCTTTCAGATTAATTGAACTTCTTCATGAGTTCTTTGACATACTTAGTTTGATGAACATAGGTTCCTTCAGAGGTTTGATTCATTTGAATGCCTAGGAAATATTTGAGTTCTCCCATCATGCTCATCTCAAATTCTGCCTACATAGACTTAGCAAACTCCTTTCCAAGTGTAGCATTAGAAGTTCCAAAAATAATATCATCTACATAAATTTGACAAATTAGCATATCCTTTTTATAGGTTTTACAGAAGAGAGTTGTGTCTACTTTTCCTCTTGTGAAACCATTATCCAGAAGGAAAGAACTTAGTCTTTCATACCAAGCTCTGGGAGCTTGCTTCAAACCGTATAATGATTTCTATAATTTAAAAACATGTTCTGGAGACTTAGAGTCTTCAAAACTAGGAGGTTGGTGAACATAAACTTCTTCATCTATATAACCATTTAAAAATGCACTCTTAACATCCATCTGATACAAAGTGATGTTATTCTGAGTGGCAAAAGAAATTAATAATCTAATAGATTCTAACCTGGCCACTGGTGCAAAGGTTTCAGTATAGTCAATACCTTTTTGCTGACTATATCCCTGAGCAACCAGTCTGGCTTTGTTTCTGATAACTTCATCTTTCTCACTCAGCTTGTTTCTGAAAACCCATTTTGTTCCAATGATATTGAATCCTTTAGGTCTTGGAACCAGATCACAGACATCATTCCTTGTAAACTGATTTAACTCTTCTTGCATAGCAATTATCCAGTCAGCATCTTCCAGAGTTTAATCAACAGAAGTTGGCTCAATCAATGATACTAAACCAAATTGACATTCTGCATTGTTCTTTAGGAATGCTCTTGTTCTGATGGGATCATCTTTCTTTCCAATTATAACATCTTCTGGATGGGCTGAGTTGATTCTAGAAGATCTTCTTAGAGTTGGATCTTCAGATATTTTGAGATTCTCTAAAGACGCTGCAACTTGATCTTCTGATACATCCTTTCCCTTGGGTTCTTCATGATCTGAGTTAGAGATGTCTATATCTGCAAAACTCTCAGATTGCTTTGGCTTTTCAATGCCAAGCTTATCATCAAATCTGATATTGATTGATTCCTCAACTATCAGAGTTTTAGTATTGTATACTCTGTAGCCCTTAGAGCGTTCAAAATATCCAAGAAGGAAACACTTCTGAGCTTTGGAATCAAACTTGTTTAGATGATCTTTAGTATTTAGAATATAACAAACACATCCAAATGGATGGAAATATGAAATGTTGGGCTTTTTGTTCTTCCACAATTCATAAGGAGTCTTATTTAGAATAGGCCTAATGGAGATTCTATTCTGAATATAACATGCTGTGTTATTTGCTTCTGCCCAGAAATGCTTAGCCATATTAGTCTCATTGATCATGGTTCTGGCCATTTCTTGTAGAGTCCTATTCTTTCGTTCTACAACTCCATTTTGCTGTGGAGTTCTAGGACAAGAGAAATCAGGGGCAATACCATTTTCTTTGAAATAAATTTCAAAGAATCTGTTCTCAAATTCACCACCATGATCACTTCTGACTTTTATGATTTTACATTCCTTTTCAGATTGAATCTGATTACAGAAGTCAAAGAAAATAAAATGTGACTCATCCTTTTGTTTTAAGAACTTTACCCAAGTCCATCTGTTGTAGTCATCTGCAATGACCAATCCATATTTCTTGCCTCTGATTGATGTTGTTTTGACTGGGCCAAAAAGATCAATGTGCAGAAGTTCTAAAGGCCTAGAGGAAGAGACAACATTTTTAGATTTAAACGCAGGTTTTGATAACTTCCCTTTCTGACATGCTTCACAAAGAGCATCTGATTTATATTTCAGATTAGGGAGTCCTCTGACCAGATTGAGTTTGTTAATCTGAGAGATCTTTCTCAAACTAGCATGACCTAATCTTCTGTGCCAGACCCACTGCTCTTCATTAACAGACAGAAGGCAAGTAACCTGTTGGTTCTTAAGATCTGAAAGATCAATCTTATAAATGCTGTTCTTTCTCTTTCCTGTAAATAGGATTGAGCCATCCTTCTGACTAATAACTTTATAAGACTTTTGATTAAAGATTATGTCATAACCATTGTCACTTAATTGACTTATAGACAATAAGTTATGAGCTAATACATCTACTAAAAGAACATTAGCAATAGAGGGAGAATTACCAATACAAATGGTTCCTGAGCCTATGGTTTTGCCCTTCTGATTCCCTCTAAACTTCACTTCTCCAGCAGATTTAAGTTCCAGACTTTGGAACATAGACCTTCTTCCCATCATGTGACGTGAGCACCCAGAGTCCAGGTACCATGACATGTTTGTCTTTTGCACTGTGAATGAGATCTACAACAGGAATTATCTTATCCTTTGGTACCCACATTCTTTTAGGTCCTTTGGGGTTAGTCCTTCTAACGTTCTGATTGAATTGAGATTTTATATAAGATTTTCCAGAATATGCAACAACATGTTTCTTTGTGTGTGTGAGATGGAAACTTTTAGAATGTGATGTGTGTTTGATATCATGAGAATGACCATACTTGAATTGTTCATACAGAGGTTTGTATTTAATGATCATTTCATCAACAGGTTCAAGTTTATATAGGATTTTTCCCTCAAAGCCTATACCTATCCTTTTGTTTCCACTAACACCATAAACCATAGAGGCTAACTGACTTCTGCCTATACCTCTAGATAAGAAATTTCTGAAGCTCAAGTCATATTCTTTCAGAATATTGTTAGTGCTTGGAATAGACATGTCTGAACTTGAAGATGTTTTCAGAGATTCAACATCTTTAGTTAATTTTAAAACTTTTTCTTTTAGTTCATATTTTTCTATTTCAAATCTCTTTGAGCTTTTTGTATTTGAGACTAAGTTTACTTTTGACTTCCAGAAGTTCTGATAAACTGGAAACTAGATCTTCTCTAGTGAGTTCAGAAAATACCTTATCAGAGTCTGATTCAGAAGTAGATTCTTCTTCAGCATCAACTGTTGCCATGAGTGCTATGCTGGCTTGCTCATCTTTAGAGTCTGACTCTTGATCAGATGAATTAGAGTCATCCCATGTAGCCATCATGCCTTTCTTCTTTTCAAACTTCTTTATGGGCTTTTCCCTCTGAAGCTTAGGACATTCATTCTTGTAGTGTCCAGGTTCTTTGCATTCATATCACACTACCTTCTTCTTGCCAGATCTTCTGTGTTCAGAATATTCTCCCTTTTCAGGTCTCTTGAAGTTCTTGAATCTTCTCTTCTTGCTCTCCCAGAGTTGATTCACCCTTCTGGATAAGAGAGACAATTCATCTTCTTCTTCTTCTTCTGAATCTGACTGGTAAGATCCTTCTTCTTCCGCCTGAAAAGCGTTAGCACAGTTTTTATTTTTAGATTTTAAAGCAATAGACTTATCTTTCTTCTGAGGTTCATTTGCATCTAGCTCAATCTCATGACTCCTCAGTGCACTTATAAGCTCCTCAAGAGATACTTCATTCAGATTCTTCGCAATCTTGAATGTTGTAACCATTGGTCCCCATCTTCTGGGTAGACTTCTGATTATCTTCTTAACGTGATCAGCTTTTGTGTATCCCTTGTCAAGAACTCTTAATCCAGCAGTCAGAGTCTGGAATCTGGAGAACATTGCTTCAATGTTTTCATCATCTTCCATTCTGAAAGCTTCATACTTCTTGATGAGAGCTAGAGCTTTTGTCTCCTTGACTTGTGCATTTCCTTCATGAGTCATCTTCAGAGATTCAAAGATGTCATGAGCAGTTTCTCTGTTGGTGATCTTCTCATACTCAGCATGTGAAATGGCATATAACAATATAGTTCTTTCTTTATGGTGATTTTTGTACTCTTTCTTTTGATCATCACTCATAGCCTGTCTAGTGAGCTTGACTCCTTGAGTAGATACTGGATGTTTGTAACCATCCAACACTAGATCCCATAAATCACCATATTGACATAGAAAGTAACTTTCAAGTCTATCTTTCCAATATTCAAAGTTCTCACCATCAAAGATTGGTGGTCTATTGAATCCATTAAAGCTGTTACTTCCATTGTTACCATTGTTGTTCTGCTCAGTAGGAGTTGGAACTGGATCAACCATTTTGTGTTTTTCTCCTGAATCTTAAATTAAATTATGAGGTTACAGAAAATATCAGATGAATGGAGAAGAAACACTTTAGTTCTAATCTATAAAAGCAAAGGGGATATATACAATTGTGAAAATTATAGGGAGATTAAACTTATGAGTTATAATATGAAGTTATGGGAAATATTGATTAAACTAAATCCAAGAAAAAAACTCAAGTCACTAAGAAACAATTTGGTTTTATGCTTGGAGTTTCGATTATAGAAGCGATCTATCTAATATAACATATGATGGAGCATTATCAGATAGACTAACAAGATTTTCACTTAATTTTTAGTGACTAGGAGAAGGCATGTGATAAAGCGTCTAGAGAGATTTTGTGTAACACATTGGAGAAGAATGGGATTAGGATTACATATATTCAACCTATCCAAAATATGTATGGAGTGGTATCGACTACTGTGTGGACACATGGTAAAGAGACAGATGATTTCTCCATTAGAATAGGTTTGCATCAAGGTTCAACTCTAAGCCCTACCATTTTACCTTAATTTTGGATGTATTCATGGGACACTTCCAAGATCTAGCATCGAGATGCATGCTTCTTTTAGGTGATATAATCATACTTGGAGAGTGGAATGCGGATTTAAATTAGAGGTTGGAGACTTAGCAACGATCTTTATAAACACATGGTTTTCTCGTAAGCAGAATAAGACGGAATATATGGAATATAAATTCAACAAAAGAAAAAGCATTTCTAACCTAGAGGTGAAAACTAGAGACCATATCATCCCTCAAGTCACACAGTTTAAATATCTTGGATTCGTAATACAAAAATGATGGAGAAATGGAAGTAGATGTAAACCATCGAATTCAAGCTAAGTGGTTGAAAATTGAAATGGAAAAGGGCTTCTAAGGTTTTATGTGATACAAAGGTACTTCTCAAGCTGAAGGGAAATTTTATCGAAATACGGTAAGGCCTGCGATGTTGTATGTAACAAAATTTTGGGTGGTTAACAATCAACATAAGAATAAAGTTAATGTAGCAGAGATGAGGATGACGCGCTGGATAAATTGTAAGACTAGAGATGACAATATTAGAAATGAAAATATTAGAGAGAGTGTTTGAGTAGCACCTATAATAGAGAAGATGGTGGAAAATAGACTTAGTTTATTTAGAAATGTAGAGAGAAGACTTGTAGATTCTATGTTAAAGATAATATATCATATAGAGAGAATTTAAATAACTAGAAGAAGAGAAAGACCTAGAAAGACTATAAGAGAAGTAATTAAGAAAGATCTCAAGATTTACGATTTGGGTAGAAGCATGGTCCTAGATAGAACTTTATAGAGAAAGTTGAAGGAGTGAAAAACACTTAGAAAAGGGGGGATTGAATAAGGGTTTTTTCTAAAAAAGGCAAATAAAAAATAATCCCACAGTTATTTTTATCCTGGTTCGTTGTTAATCAAACTACTCCAGTCCACCCCTAACAGAGTGATTTACCTCAACTGAGGATTTAATCCATTAATCAATCTTGATTACAATGGTTCTCCACTTAGACAACTTCTAAGTCTTCTAGATTATACAGATCACAACTTGATCACTCTAGGAAATTCCTTTTACAAAAGATGTAAATAATATTACAAGAGTTTAATGTGCTTCTTAATAAGCTATAATCACCAAGTGATTTTCTCTCAAGTTTAAGTTCTAAACACTCACTAAGATATTACAAGTTGTGAGGTTGAAGATGAAGTTTCTTTGTTGTTTTTTTGTGACAACGTTTGGAGTTAATTTGGCAGCGTAAGGTTACTTAGAGCGAGAGTTGTTAGCTGCTTCAGCATTAGAACTTCTTTATATAGGCAGTGAGAAATGTGACCGTTGAGTAGCATTTAATGCTTTGTGTGAATAGTACACTGCTGCCTTTAATGTTTCACTCTTTTGTCAACTACCTCGAGCCATGTTTTAACTGCTTTTGCTTACTTTGCCTTTTGTAGCTTCTAACGTTCCTTTTGTCAGTCAGACAGATTTGACGTTGCAGCCTTTTCATCTTGTACTTGCTTCTGGACTCAGACTATTAGAATAACGTTTGAATATCAGAGTCTTCAGCGTTGGTGCAGATGCAACTTCAGTCATCAAACTTTGGAAGTGCTTTGGAGCGTGATACCATCAGATCTTCAGAGCCTTGCTTCTGACTGCCATCTTCTGATGCCTTCCAGATCATGTTTTGATTTTCTCAAGACCATCTTCTGATGTCTTCCAGACCATGTTCTGACGAGTTCATCTAGATCTTCTGGATCAGAGCTTCTGAATGGTGATTTTGTGCATACTCTTTTAGACTTTTCTTGAAATTGAAAACGTGAATAATTAGAGTACCACATTGTCTTATACAAAATTCATATATAATGTTATCATCAAAACTAAGAATATTGATCAGAACATTTCATGTTCTAACAAAAGTTGGCCCATGTAGAAAACTCCACATAGCGAGATAAGGCTTGATTGTTGTTGTTGTAGATAATATATTTGGGATCAATAAGAAGGAAGGAAAGTAAATCGGCAAGTATGTCAAAACAAATTGATGAGTACAAGGAGACCACCAATATACATGTTTTGCTTTTCCATTTTTATAACTTGTATTTTATTATCTTTGTCATAGGATTTCAGAGCAAATGTCGATAAGGATTCTCCTCAATTAGGAGACTAAATAATAAGAACAAATTTTGGTCGTTTTTACAATTTAGCACCACTTTGTAAAATTGACGATGACTAGTAAACTATTATCAATATTCACCTTCAAACCCGAGATCATTTCATAGAGTATCGAAATTCCCTCAAAGATCTAATGTTTCTCCAACTCATATCATAAAAAATTAAAGTTTCAGTAGCAAACTGCAACGTTCAACATAACGTTTTGGTATTTTGTTGCAATCTAGAACAAAAACAATGATAAAGGATCACCTTGCCTCTGACCCGTCGCCTTTGAAAATTAATCATTTCAACTTCCATTAAAGAAAACTGATGTTGATTTTGTATGGGTACAATCCATAACTCAATGTCTCCATTTCCTTGGAAAATCCATCTTTTCCATTACATCATCCAAACACCCCAATTATAATGAATCATAAGCCTTTTCAAAAGTCACTTTAAACATAGTCAACTCTTTTATCCACTTATTTGCATTATCTGCCATTTCATTTGCAATAACAATACCATATAATATTTTTTGGCCTATTACTACTATAAATAATACAATTGACAAAGCTTTCACCTCATCCAACAAAAAATCGTGGTAAAATGTCAAGGTGTGCCATGTTTTATTTTAAAAAAAACACTTATTCCCTCAGTTTTTAATATAACCGAGGGGGGGAACAATTCAGGACATGCTTCGAATCACAGCTATTGCATTTTATGTTTTTATTTCTTTAAAGTATAAACTAAATGATATATCCCTTCGGTTTCCGTAATAACTTAGGGATAGAATAATCACATTTTACTATAAAAGCACTATTTAAATAGATTTTACCTTAATCCTAACTTGTGTATCCGCCCCAAACTCGTATGCATCATTCTTTGGGATGAATTGTAAAACAAAAAAAAAACTTCAATATTCTATGTTCTTCTATCTTAAATAAAATATTTTTCTGCCCTTGTAACCTATCTCACATAATGGTATTGATGTTGATGTTGTTGTTATTATATTTTTGGAATAATCTTCCTAAGTTGTCAATTAGAGAAAACAACAGTGCTTTTCTTGGTTGACAAGATTGAGAAATTTATTCCTAAACATGGTGTAAATTGCACATAAAAATGGTGACTGATAAAAAATTGAAATTGAAACATGACATGTTACTTTCAATTCTTTATCATTCACTATTTTTTTCTTGAAACTTATTACCTCATTTTTTACTAAAACCGAGGGACTTGCTTTTTTTTTTTAATTTTATTTTTTTAATTAAAAAAATATATATTTTTTCTCTCGGTATTTTAACAAAATCGAGGGGTCTTGTTACACAGCTACAACAATGAATCTCTACCATACATTCATAAAGGAACAACACTCGAGATATTGCCAAGATATCAATCCACAACAAACTTACATCCACCACTATATATTTTGTTCTCTTTCTTGTGAAAGCATTTACTCAAGATAATGAAATGTTTGCTCCAAGTTAAAGAAGGTTGGAAAAGTTCTCTACGATGGATTGCAAGTGTAGAAAAAACATCTTTTTTGCTTCAAGTTAAACAAAGAAGGGAGATAAACTTTTAATAACTTATTAGAAGTTGGATTATTACAAGATATGCATCAAAATCTAGATTTGTTGCTCTCCGAGAAAAACAACGATGATGAATATGGATTTGTTGTAATCATTGTATTTTAATATTTTGTGTAAATAATATAATATTAAAAAAAAAGCTTATTCACCTTGGTTTTCTATTGAAATTGAGGGGTAAACATATTTTAGCTGGGGGGGATAATTTAGAATGATTATTGAGGATAGTGATCACCGTCCTTAAACAAATCTTCTTGTCTATTTGATGAGTATCAACGCTCAAGACACTACCATTAGTGATCCATGTAAAACATAAGAAACTTCCATTAGAAAAACATGGTGAATATCAAAAATTGATAATGAAACATCATGAAGCGCTTGAAACTATTTACATCCACCACTTTAAGGTTTGCAAGGGCATTTGCCATGAAAAATTCTCTATGATGGATTGCAAGAGTAGAAAAATCATTTATTATTATTATTATCACAATAAAGTGATGGATTACAAGAATATTTTAGCAGAAAAATATTTATTTATCTAACCCTTTTTTTGTTTTATATCACAAACAAATGCATACAAAAGCCATAAAGAATATCTGGCACCCAACATTTCATCTACCCCAAAATTCAATGATTCGAAGATCTAAAATCAAATCTTCAGGGAAATTAATTTTTTTTAATATTCTATGTAAATAATGTAATATTCTGGGTAAATAATGTAGTTTGTAAACAAATTAAGTTATTATTATTATTCTGTGTAAACAATATAACAAGGTTTTGTATTAAAAAATATATCTTACCCCTTGGGTTTATTGATAAACCGAGAGGTGTGTTGCGCTAGTTTTGAAAATAATAAAAATGCAAATGTTGAGATTTGAAACCATGTGCAGATAACTTAACCCCTCGGTTTTTGATTAACTGAGGTGTAAAGTGGCAGATTTTCATGACCCCTTTCGCTACCTCGCTTCTGTAGTCGAGGTTAAATGTGTTTTGCGTCCGAGGTGAAATGTGTTTTTTGTAGTAGTGTATCATAAAAGCACAACCAGCCTCTGAAATAACATTACCAATAACATGAAGGGAAATTATGAATAATCATGGTAAAATCATCGGATAAAATTAAAAAATTCTCCCTTGTGATGTATCCTTACAAATCCTCACGAGTTACAGATTAATTACTACTTGTAGTGCGTAACTTTTGATCGTCGAAATAGATTGATTACGAGCACAGCACAAATGTCAATGTCTCTACTTAATCCACATGAACAAAATCAGCAATAAGGGAGTCTTTTGCTTAAAGTATTATAAAAACTCATAATACTTATGTAGTTATGGACTTGAGATACATAAATAAGCGATTATCACTTAAGTATAAGGGTTATATTTATAGAGGACTATATATACACATTGTATAGTACAATATAACAAGTTTCACTATTTAGCGTTTTGTCCATCGTAAAAATGCACAACAAAATCATAAATAAATCTTATTCAATTATTTAATCTCCCGTTTATTTGATCTTATGTGTGTGTGACCAAATATATTCTCGTAACATTGGCAATGACAATAAATCTCTTATTTAATATTATAAATATAAAGTGGTGTCTAGAAGCACATAACCTCTATCATAGTGATGAGAATGTCATGTCATTTGACATAACCTCTATGTGATAATAATCATGTGCATAATTATCCTTTTACCCTTATATTTATATTGAACAAAATACATAGTTTGTATCACCCCTTATATAGTCCAATATTATATTTCCTGATACCCGAGTATACTTAGTAACAGTAAATAAATTCAATATTCCATATTGACTTATTTCAGCATGGTCATGCATTTTAAAATCATACTCAATCAAGGGATTTATAGATATTACTCCTACATACGTAGGAAGAGAAAATCTGATATAGGCCACTCATACCTCTGCAGACGACTCATTAAGTACCTAGTTAATAAACTTTGTAATTGTTTTTCTACAAACAAAATTTGATGGTACTAAAATAATCAACTCCTCTTTTTATATAACCTTATCAAGGTGAGAACACACTATGAAGTATTCTCATGGTGTATAAATTTAGTATAAATATTACTCATAATATTTAAATACATGTGAGGACTCGACATATCATATCCATGACTAATGAAATATGTTCATTAGTCTACTATACGCTTTACACATTACTAATGTCTTATTTTACACTAAGACTTGAGTACACATACTTTTGGAATGACATAAATATATTTAATGATGTAACATATTCAATTTATGTGTATTCGCAATTGTAATATATCTAAGGGGCATAAACCCCTCTCTTTTATATATGGAGTTAAAAGCATAAAAAATAATCACTTTCATTCAGTGTTGAACTCAAGACCTCCCGCTGACTAAATGGATGCTCTAACCAACTGAGTTATGAAAGCTTGATACATATTTATAAATAATATAATACATATTTATATTTATAAAAAATATATATTTTTTAAAAACATAATACATATATAACTATATAAAAAAGTGTGTGTGTATATATATATCAAATGAGAATGACTAAGTTATATGAGAATGTGATAAAAAATAATTGTTTTCATTGAGAGTTGAACTCAAGACCTCCCGCTTACTAAACTGGTGCTCTAACCAACTGAGCTATGAAAGCTTGATAAATATTTATAAATAATATAATACATATTTATAATTAAAAAATATATTTTTTTTAAAAACATAATACATATATAACTATATAAAAAAGTATATATATATATATATATATATATATATATATATATATATATATATATATATATATATATCAAGCAAGAGGTTTTTAAAATAAAAGATAACAGGATTAGATGCTAACTATTGGATTAGATGGATGGTCTTGATGAATATTTATTGTCTACCCTTACATTTGACTTCATCCAGATCATCTATCTAATCCAATGGTTAATATTTAATCCTTTTATCTCTTATTTTAAACATGTACCTTAGGAATGGAGAAGAGAAAAAAATCTAAAAACAAATTTACTTCTTAAATCTCATTTGAATTATTCTTTGATTTTCAAAATTAGCTTAATTTGATTCAATCTTGATTAGAGGATGAAATTTATACATGCATGAGTAAAAGAACTTGGACAGAAAAAATAGAGTGTCATAGTTGAAGAATGAGAAGCGAGAAATAAGAAGCTTGAGATAATATAGAGTAAGGGGAGAAGGGTTATTGGGGTTAATCAATATAGGTATGTATGAGGGCTTTTAACCCTCATAATGCAAAAGAATAATTTATTTTGCCATAAACTTTATCCCTCGCAATACTTGTGGCAGTATGTTCAAAATGTGTGTCAACGCGTGCGTATGTGCAATAATGTTTCCAGGGGTCTTATCCTTCAAAACTGCCTTTAATATTCCCACCATATATTTTTTTAATTTTAAAAGTATCATTGTGATGGGGTAAAGCCACTAGCAACAAAATTTTAAAAATTTTTGAACTTCCCCTAAAAACTTACGAGGGGTAACCCTGGTCAAAATGATTTTTTTTAAATATGCTTTGCAAGGGGTAAAGCCCCTGGAAATGTCACTTTTTTGCGAGGGGTTTTACCCCTGGCATAAATCCCTAGTTATATACACATTTTTCTTGTAGTGAGAAATTGCTCAGAAATCAGACAATCTTTTTGGTTAAATTTTTTTGAATCAAAGTGATGAAGGTGCATTTAGAGCGTTTCACCAACTTGTCATTTGAAAATAAATATGACACAAATATCATAAAATCCAATTTACGATATGACCAAAAGTCTCTAACAAATGCAAAATTAGTTCCACCGAGTATTGGGTTTTTGAAGCTTTCACAATCTCACGCTGCCTTATTCACCTCCTCCGACTAACAATTTGAGCTACTTCATTGCTTTTGAGAGTCTTGAATTTAAAAAACATTCATTCATAATCTACCAAAATTAAAAAAAACTTGAAATGGTTAAACAATATATTGCTTTCTCCTACGACTCTATTCACTGTAACGTTGTTGGTGATGATACTATGCATATCATTAGTCATTTTCCTTTAAGACATGATATCATTTTCACAACGTTACAATGTTTAAAGGGTAGTATTACAATTTTTAAAGTCTCAAACACTCCATTTAGTTTTGTAATTTATAATTTTTAACGCTTGGTTTGGTCTGATAGATTGGAGTAAGATAGAATATACAAAAACCCCTAGTGCGATTTCTTAATATAATTGCTTATTGAAAAAAAAATTATTATATGACATAAGTTTTTTTTGTTTAATATGACAGTGTGAAAGTTTGTTTTTATAACTACGTTTTAAAGGCCATAATTTAGTTAATCAGTGCCTAAGGGATACTAAGGATACAAAAATTGAAAATAAACAACAAAAAAACACCACAAAAAAAAATAGAAAAACAATCATAGTAGTCCATGAAAAACACCTAAGAAGCTAAAGATCAACCTCAAAAGATTCAAGTTAGAGCTCAAACCGCCAGATGGAGAGTCTTGATTCTAGTCTATGGGCTATAGCTCAACCCCAATCATAGTTAAAGTGTCGGTGGATAATCTTTAGACTATTAAAGCCATATCCTGGGGGTTTTAGTTTGCTTCTGGTTTCTAGTTTAATTTTTCTAAGAGTAGTCTTATTGGTATCAATATGGAGTCCTCCTTTTTGGATATAGCCAATGAGTTTTTCAATTGTCACCACTAATCCTTTCCCTTTAAGTATTTTCTCCTTCTGGTGGGTGCTACCCCCATTTTGAGACCATTTCGGGACCTCTTATTTCTCTTCTTTCCAGGAGCATATTTTCTTTGAAGCACAAATATGTTAGTCTAGGAGGAAGAGTGACTCTCCATAAATTGGTTCTTAATGTTATTCTCATATTCTTCTTGTTTTTCCTTAGGCTACCGGTTAGGGTGTGGAAAAGTATTTTTAATATTTAAAGGAGGTTTTTCGGATGGGCGAATTGAAATGGGAAGATACCTTGAGTTTGTTGGTTACACGTCTGAAACCCAAAAGTAGTGGTGGATTGGAGTTTGTGATCTCCATCAAGTCAACTTAGCTCTTCTAGGTAAATGGTGATGGCTCATAATCTTTGCGTCTACCGGTCTTTGGAGGGATATTCTGATTTCGAAATATGGATCTGAAATCATCTAGTCTTTTTTAGGGGGAAGGGGTAAAAAGGGTAGACTTCAGTCTGCTTCCTACAAGTGGAGAAGTTTTTCTCTCCTAGGTTCCAAATCGAGTGACACTTCTGACTGGTTTGTGGTGGATTACGTTGTAAGATGGGATCTGGTCTACTAACTTCTTTTTGGAATGTTCCCGGGGTTGAAGAGGGCGTTCCTCTTTGAGTCACGTTTCATAGACTATATCCTATCTCTAATCATAAAAAGGTAAGGTTAGAGAAGTTGGTAGGATGATTGATATGGTCTTAACCTAAATTTTTCAATGGAGGAAATCCCTCTTTGACTATGAGTTGGATTTGGTTGATTACCTTCTTCTGGATAACCAAAGAACCATCCTTTATTTGGATCTTGATAGGTGGTGCTAGCTCTATGGAAAGTGTCACACCTATTATGTTTCCTCTAACTATAGTGCTTTGTTTCAGGATTAGTCTCTAGGTGAGACTTCTTCTGTAGAGTTGAGTGTAGTTGGTCTCTCTTGAGGGTTTTGTATTGGGCCTATTGAGTCCATCTCTCACTAATTGTCACTTAAAATGTGGCGGCGAACTTGTGATATAGAATCTTTCAATGGCTACGGAGGATAGTTTTGGTTTATTATTCTCTACTTTTGGTTCATTTTAATAATGGAGGAGAGAGAAAAAAGAATAACACATAATTTCCACCATTTATTTTAAAATCTAATGGTTCAAATTCATTCTCATGTTCTCACATAAAAGAATGACACACACACACACAGACAATATATATATATATATATATATATATATATATATATATATATATATATATATATATATATATATATATATATATAAACACACACATCAAAATCTAAAATTTGTGCCAATAGATTACCACACTGACCAAGTATTGTTCTCACCAGAAATCGAACCCAATATTCCCCGAACTTTTATTTCTTAACAGGAGCTCGTTTATCACTCAAACCCAAATGCTTGAGTTAGTATACATGTAATTTACTTTTAGGTTTAATTATGATATGTTGGTAGTATATTAAATAGGAGTAATCCAGTTTCAATAAATCACGATTAATCATAAACACAATTTTATAAATTATTCTTTAACTGTATAAATGAATTTTATAACGAGATGACATAAATGAACTAAATTCCTATTGTACTGTTCATTAGCATGCATTTCTTTTTACAATTTCTCACATAGTTATGAGTTATGACTGTTAAAATTTTGAAAGAAAAATTAAATTTTATTACCTATTTTTTCTAACTTTTCATGCCGATTATATTGACAGTTAGAAACACAAACAAAAAAAACTCTTGATTATTTTTTTCAACATGTAGCCTTTGAGGTCCTACCTTATTATGTCAATTCCAATTTGTACAAATTTTCCTCCACACATATGAATTGACAAAAACATGGTTTAAAATATCTTATTACAGTTGTATTCAAACCAGGTGTGTGATTAAGAAAACCGTAATATTGTGGGAACCACGTTGAATAGTAGTATAGTAGAGTTATCAAGGTTGAAAGAGGTCGTATTATTAGGCAAAGCTATTTATGAACGGAAGTAAATGGTGTCCAGTTCTGTTGGGTTTCTGACCTACCGTAATAAATAGCTTCAAAGTTTTGATTGCTGTGATAATAATAATGTGCATCATCATGGTTGATTGCAAGCAAAATCATTGGTTTATTAGTTTTTAAACCAGTCTTTACTCTAGCTCTTTTTGTTTTGTTGGATAGTGTACCTTCTGTTGAAAGTCTTATGCCCACGTTTGGGATCTACGGTAGTTCATCATTCTCTCTATTTTTGTCTTAATTATAAAGATATATTTTATAAACTTTCATATGTACTCCCTCTTATTAATATTTCAAAGAAAAAATAATTTAGAATTTTGGTTATTATTATGAATAAAAGTTGACAAAATATATAACTGTTAAATGTTAGTGTTAGTAATATATTTTTCATTTTCTTCAAAAAAAAAATTAATGGATTTGTTAATTAATTAAATATCAATAAAAATGATTTAATAAATTTTATTTGTATTTTACATAAAACCAATTATTTTTACTTTTAATTAATTATTTATCAATGTAAAAGTTATTATTATTTTTGTTTATAATATTGACCGAATGGAATATTAAGAACTTTTTAATAAAAAATAGTATTACTTAATGAAGCCTTTTGATTAGAAAAAATTAAGTTGAGTTTATCTTTATTCTTAATGAATTTCACTAAGGTTTCATGCAAATTAATTACTTTATTTTTCAAATATTTGCAAGATTCATATTTTCATGATTTTAAGGATTCACTTATAATGTTAGTAATTTCTTCACCAAGAATTAATCTTATTCCTATTTTCAAGAATTCCATGTACTCCCTTCCCTATCTTTTATAAGTAAGTTTTGACTTTTTAAATTCATTAAAAAAATTATGCGTTTGAATTATATGTAGACTAGATACATCATTTATTCAATTAATTTAAAAAATTAAAGTTTGCTAATAATGAGGAGGGGGTACTCCTTAAGATAAAAAATGTTGGTTTCTCATTTCTTTAACAAGATTAACACTGAATTTAAAGAGTTGTTGATGAGTTAAAAAAGTAATCTCAATATAATCTCCTTTATGGAAGTATCTTTAAGACAAATATATTCTTCTTCCTTTAATGATTCTTCATACAAGTCATCGAAAGTATTATCGAGTTTTTTTCTTGAAAACTTTTTCACAAGAGACTGGATATTATGAGGGATCTTAGAAAAAATGTCTTGAAGTCAATTCTTCAGAGATTCTGGATGTTAGTTCCTAATGAAATCTTCTTGATCTTGAGGTTTTTTTCCAAATATTCTACAGGACGAATATTCTTCAATAAAGACTCCGCTAGATAAAGCTTCTTTACAAGTTCTACTACATGAGACTTCATCATTTCCATCGGATGATGACTCTTCGGATGATCATTCATCTATCAAGATCATTCATTCAAACAATTATACTGGTGTTGATCTTTTACTTTCATCTTTGAGTGTTTATCTTGATGAAGATGACAATGATGAGGGTGATGGAGATATTTCGAGTATGTTTGATCCTTCTTTTTCCTTAAGTAGCTATATCAATTCATTGAATTTCTTAATGATCTCATCCTTTCAAGATTCTTCCTAAAGTTCAACAAATACACTACAATCTTTTGAATTAAGGATTGGATCAGATTTCTCATATGACCTCATAGTTCTTAGATAGTTGTTAGATGCAAATAAATTAAATAACCTCCAAGGTTTCTAATGGTTGCGTGCCATCAATGAGAACGAATCTCGTGTTTATTTGGTATTCTATCTTTCTGGATATGTGTGTTCATTCGCTTTTGCTTTTGCTTGATTCTTGGAGAAACTCAATGAATCATCTTAAGAGTGTCTCACACGTATCATAATTAAAGACTTAAGAAAACTCTTTAGAACTAAAAGCATTTATCAAAAGATTTTTGTTTTAAAACCAAGTTTAGTTTTTCTCTTGTCATCATTAGTCCAATGAAAATCAGGTTTATTTACTACTTTCTCATTAAAGGGAAATGTAAAAACAAACAAACTATTGATTAAAAAATTGCATATTAAAAAATTATTTGCTTTTATAAAACTTTAGAATCTTGCTTTTCAGAACTCAAACATTTCACCATCAAAAGTGGATGTGTATCTATGATAAAACTTTTATTAAAAATAGAAGTGTTTGCATTCATCATTTTCCTCCCGAGACCATTAGTCCTTAAATAGGAGTTAGGCTCTGAAGCCACTTGTTGGACAAGTGCCTCCTAACACAAGTGTGTGTGTGTGTGTGTGTGTGTGTGTGTGAGAGAGAGAGAGAGAGAGAGAGAGAGAGAGAGAGAGAGAGAGAGAGAGAGAGAGAGAGAGAGAGAGAGAGAGACTTGAATTATGTTGATTTGAAAATTGGTTTTCAAATAAAAAATATTTGATAAAATCAGAGTTTAAAATAGGTTTGTAAAACAAACAAGAAATAATCAGCGAAATAAATAAAATCAAAGTGGAAAAAAAATACAACGGAAGTAAATAAATGACATATAAGGGAAAAAATATTCACCAAATATTTATAGAGGTTTGGTGTAATGTCTCAAATTTTGGTCCAAGATATTACTAACAAAAATTTTACAATTCATTTTAAGTATACAATTATAATTACAAGTTTGAAAATATACGTGATTTAAAGTAAAGCAAATGAATATGATAAAAACCCAATTTAATCCCTACGATCTTATACAACCTCACGCTATTTTCACTTCTCATCCTTAAATTCAATGGTGTTAAGGGCCAACTTCTATAACCCACAAGTTATAAGTCATTACAAAATAAATATTCAATCAAATATAACTATATTAATAAAATAATGTTCATCCTCTACATTATATTGTATGAAAAATATCATAAAAATACTAACTATTAAAATACAAGAATAAATCATAATTTAAATAAGCATGTCAATAATATTTAACTACTAAAATCACATCAAATTGATTGATAAATAAATACATAGAATGTAATTTTTTTAAATAAGTTAAGAGCTAAGAGATGATACTGTTTGGCTTGACTTTTTGTTGACTTATTGAAAGGAGATGTAGGGGTAAAACAATATTTAGAAAAAACTTCTTATAAAAAAATTACTTTTATTTTAAAATAAAAAAATAATTTAAGAACCCAATACACTTGGCCCAGCGGTTGAGTCACTCTTGCTCCGAGGAAGGAATAGCTATCCCCTTGCGCAAACAAGTGTATTTCGGCCCGTCCGTGGTTGAATTTATAACAACTTTTTGAAATATTTTCATAACTATATATCTTCGAATCCTAGTGAACACAATTTATACTATCTCATTATTATAAATTACTTTTTAATTCTTCACTCCAACATACATTTTTATAATTTGTCTCATATTACTTTATTTTATCTGATTCAAAATGAATTATTCACTCATGTGCCAATATTATCTTCACATATTTTTAAATATTTAAAAAAAATATTTATTTAATTTTCTTGACATATTTCATACATTTTCATAATATAATAGTATTTTATTTTATTTTGCATCCATTTTTGTGTAAAACATTTCTACAATACCCAAATGTCCTAAATAAAATAATTACACCTTAAATTATAATAAGTTAGGAATATTAAGAGTGCTATAGTTTCATTAAATTGTTTACGCATAATAATTCAATGAATAAATAATAAAATTTATTATATATATATATATATATATATATATATATATATATATATATATATATATATATATATATATATATATATATATATATATATATATATATATATATATATATAATTTAACCAAAATATTATGATATTACAATTTTACCCCTTAACATAGTTTCAGCCGCAACATTTGTAAACTATCTTATGTAAATTCAAAACACATTTTTTTCCCAAAAGAGAGAAAATTATAAACTACTCCTTTAAATAAATAGACAAAAATAAGGGAAAATTTAGCATAAAAATAAAATAAAACCATATTTTACCACTCGGGACTTTTACAAAATAATCATTTAACACTAATAATATAAGTTTATCTTAAAATAGGATTCACAATTAATTAAAATTATATTAGATGTATTTCGTTATTACTCTTAATTACAACTGTAATCTAGAAAAATTCCTTATTCACAAATATTAAAAGATATCTAGTAAAAAATGAAATAGTATAGTCATTAAATATCATGATAAAAAATTACTTACTTTTGTTTTTATTCTTAATAACACTTTAACTCAATTTTTTTTATAAGAAAAAATAAGAAAATTGCACACACCATCATCATAGCTGCGGAAACACCTCTAGCATCCACATCTAAGATACTCAACAAATTATCTGACACCGATTCAAAAGACACAAAATCCAGCCTGACAATATAACTAATAGTATCTAGTACATCCACACATTTATTTGCCTCTTTAAAGGAGTGGCAAGTAGTAACTTCTTCAAAATTTCCCATTAACCTTTTAATATGATTAATAATTGTCAAACTCTCTCTCATGTTCGAACAACCTTTTCCAATAGATTGAACCACCAAGGTAGAGTCCACATTAACCTCAACCTTCATGAATCTTAAAGATAAAGTAAGCTTGAGACCTTCATACAAACCCCACAATTTCGAAATGAAGACATTGCAATGGCCAAGGAACTTTGCAAACTTGCCAACCCACCGACCCTTATCTCCGACATCTTTCTCGTCTTAATTTCCTTGCTCACCAAATCCTCTATCTTCGCCATCTCCACCAAAACCTCCATATCCACCGAAACCTCGATGGATCTGGGTAATGAACTCAACAAGAGTAAAGCCTCGTCATCATCAATCTTCACTTCAATATTCTTAATATCATTAGTAATCTTGTGAAATTTTATAAGCTGCTCCAGTATGGATTTGTTTTCCACCATTTGGAATGAATAGAGTTATTGTTTAAGACACAACCTGTGTGTCAAAGACTATACAATGATTCAATTTTACCCCATATAGCAACCACAATTTGCTCCATGGTGACTTCTCTTAGAACTTTATCTATGAGGCATAAGATATTGGCACTTCTGACCTTATCCACCATCTCGATCTTCTGTGCTTGTGTATGCGCTATAAGCATCAATACACTTCTCTTGAATTAAAATTGCTTGCATATTTATTTTCCACAACCCAAAGTCGTTGTTTCTGGAAAATTTCTCGATCTCCCATTTACCCATAGTGCTCTCTTCTAAACAATACCCTTTTGCCCACAGTGGGCGCCACTTGTTGTAAATAACGACAAGTTTCAATTTCAATCAATACTTTGATACGTGAAACAAAGAACAATAGCAACTAAAATAAATGGCCTTCAACAATAATAGCCAAAAAGTAGTAACTATAATAGAATAAAGCGATAAAAGATGAAACATTTGTTTAACCATTTAGATCAAAAGATCTACTATGGGGGTGAAAGCAGCTCTCCAATTCACTGTTGTTATAAGAGATTAGAGATGAGTTACAAAAAAATAGTCTTCGCCTTAAGAGTTCCTAAGAACAACCCGGAAGGCTCCCAAGAACAAACCCCTATTTTCTACCCAAGTGTTTCCCAAGCTCTCTAACTCGCAACATATGAATCACTCAAACCCAAGGTGTTTAGAAGTATTTCCCAAACGCCTTAGATAACTCTAAAAGTTTCTCAAAACCTTTATTTTTCTAAGTTTTCCCTTGAGAAGACCATAAACCCTATAAAACTTAAGATTGTCACACTGTAAAATACAAAAAAAAATACATATTTATTATTACTAAAACCCAACATACAAACCCAAAAACACAACCCATTAATAATTAGAATAAATATTATAAATATCGTATAATATATTTTATATTAACTTAGAATATATATATATATATATATATATATATATATATATATATATATATATATATATATATATATTTTCTAACATTAAATAAACGGATCCGCAAACCGAACCGGTCAAACCTAAAATCTGCGAACCACCCAACCCGAACAATCTTGTTGCTTTTCAGCTTCCTGATTTTTGGTATTTTCGAAACATGTTTTTTTCTCTTCATCAACAAAGGTTTTAAGGCATACTTCAACAACATCCACTACAAGTTCTATAGAGCGAATTTGGCTAGCAAACCTAATAAGTTTTCACAAACAAATCCATACCATATCCAATCTTGATTTTTTTTCCAAAATAAATCATGTAGATTTTAAAACAAAATAAATCATTCCAAAAAAAACCATTTCAAAATAAATGACTAGCAAGTCCAATCGAATCACGCGCATTCAAGAACAAAATATAAATACAATCCATATATAATTTGCACCCAAAAATTGCGCATAATCTATAACGCTTTTTTTTTCTTCAAAAAACAACACACCTGGAGATAACCTAGGCAAAATGTCTCAACAATTTACATGAAATCTTGCTTAAAATTTTTCTCTTTCAAATAAGATAATCCATAAGTAATAACAACTCTTATTGGATATTCTATTAATTTTTTCTTCTATTGTTGTTTTTTTGCCAGACTTTTATGGGTACGCTGTACCACTAGTTGTTATTGTTCATGTGTTTTCGATTAAAATTTCAAGTATTTCATATAGCTTTCTAATGGCTTCTTTTATATATATTTAACTAACCTTCAAGTAGTTAATGTTACATATATTTAATAACTTATTGTATGTTGAATTAAATTGATGTGATAGAATAACGTATAATTTTATAAATTTGAGAATATATCTCAATTTAACAGGGAGGTTAATTTAATTTATCTCTAGGCCTCGACTCAAAAAATCAGTAGACACATCTATCTAACAGATTTGAGTTTTACTGCTATCTCGTCTTCCTCTTCTGCTATGGACGATTTTCGTATTCTTAAAGTGTTCAACAGTAAAATTCATCCACCAAATGCTCCTCGTATTCTTGAATTTTCTTGGCATCCTCCTCATCTTGCTTGGGTGAAATGTAACCGTGATGGTGCGTTCATATTTAATTCCCCGTCTACTGGTTGTGGCGGTCTCTTTCGGGATAATTTAAGGAATTTCTTATTAGCATTTGCTAATAATGTCCCTTGGACCTCTTCTTCTTTAGCGGAATTTCAGGCTCATTATGCACAATGGAGATTGCGATGGATAAAGGTTAGGATAAACTTTGGATTTAATCGGACTTCAAGCTCGTTGTGCAAGCTTTTTCTAATCCCTCCCTTGTCCCTTGGCAGCTCAGAAGGAAGTGGAATGCTTGCACCTTATACTACTCCAACAAGCACTTATTTTTCTCTCACATCTTCCGGGAAGGCAACACTTGTGCAGATTATTTAGCGAGTTTAGGATTAAACTTGACTTCTCTAACCATTTTTGAGCCCATTCATTTAGACTTAAGGAAAGATTTTGTAAGTAATAAACTAGTTTTGCCTTACTTTAGGTTCACATCCTATTGAGGGAGTAGTAGGCTTGTCTCTTCTTTTTTTTTTTTTTAGGATTGTGTCCTTTTTATTTTGTATCTCCTTTGGTCCATGTTTTATTTTTCAATTGTTTGTCATATTTTATGGGTCTAAATTGCCATATTGCATTTAAGCAATTCATAAATAATCTCAACTATTTTTTCTCCAATGATAATTATAAATAACAATGTATATTTGACCCACCAATATTTTTTTTTGATAAACAAAGATATATTAATAAGATGCACAAGGGGTGCACAACCCATTACATACAAAGCAAGAAATCAAAGAGAGTTAACACTCACCCTTCCTAATAAAAACAAAGACCCGGAAAATTATTCCAATCCAACCATACAAAATTAAACAACCCCCTTTTTCCTACGAGAAACCATTCCCACGACAACAATTTTGTCATCATGCTACTATCAAAGTGATTCAAAATACCCCCCTAAAAAAGGATAGAATTCCTACACATCCAAATAACCCAACAATAGGTCAAGCCAAACAACCAACCTACATTACAATTAAACTTTTTACAACAACATACCTCCAAAGCTTGCAAACAGTCGATAATGGGTATGTCAAAATCAAGAAGATCCACCCGAAGCCAACGACAAAGATTATTCCACCACCGCTTGACAATAATACAACCACCAAAAAGATGCTCCAAGTCTTCATTGCACAAAAAATAAAGAGGACACACCAAGTCATGAACACACACTAAAATACTCCGCCTTGCAAAATTCATCCTCGTCAGAAGCCTATTTATGAGCAATCTCCAATCAAAAAAAGATATTTTACTAAGAACTTTAGTCGACCAAAGCTTCTTGTAAATCTTACCCCAATAACTATCTGCCGCTTCTTCCACATTAAGGACCTTTGAAATGACCTCGTAGCAACCTTTGACGGAGAAACCTTCCTTATGCCTATGCCAAACAAAACCATCCATCCTATCCCTCAAAGGAAACACCGAATGGAGCAAGCTGTACAGCTCCGAAAACGCATCAGCTTCACCCGAAGAGAGCTCACATGAGAAGAAATTAGGATACCAAACCCACTTGTCATCCACCAATTTCTATTATTATATTTGCACTACAATTGACAACCACCTAACATTACTATTTCAATTGAATTGCCTCCAAAATAATAATATTTAATGTTAAATTCTCAAATTTTCAAGTTGCTTCATGAAGATTTATCCCTTGTATTTAAGCAATCCGTGTAGCCACATCATCACACTCCAATAGTAAAAACAATTAGAAATATAAATTAGAGCATCTCCAATGGTGGGAACTTAGAGATTGTCTAGTTTATAAGTTCTATTCCTTAATTTGTTTTTTTTTTTATCATTGGAGTATAATGATGTGGCACAATTGATTACTTAGATATAAGGGATAGAACTTCATGAAGCAACTTGAAAAATTAAGAACTTAACATTCAATATTATTATTTTTTAGGCAAATTCAATTGAAATAGTAATGAAATATAGTTGTCAATTGTAGTGCAAATATAATAATAGAACTTGGTGGAGCATAATATACATTGCTTATTTATAATTATCATTGGAGAAAAAATAGTTGAGATTGCTTATAAATTGCTTAAATGTAATATGATAACTTGGACCCACAAAATATGACACAAGCAAGCAAAGGATATTCTCCATTGGAGATGCTCTTAAAAGTTAAGCAATCTCTAAATTTCCACCATTGAAAATGCTCTAAGTATGACACTTGGTGTCAACGAATATAGACTCATTTTAAATTATAATCTAGGAAGATATTTGTTTGCCTCTACAAGTAAATTTATTCGACATGATATAAAATGTATTAAGATATACATATGAATTTGAAATGAGTTACTTAATTGTAAAATGAACAATAATCATATAAACTTCATTGTATTAAATAATCATAAAAAATAAAAGGGACTCGTAAGATGAAGAAAGTAAGAAAAAGAAAATTTTGACATTCAAAAATAAAGATTTTGTATCTCAGATAAAGGTAATTGTTGATTAAAATAAATTAGATAGCGTACTGATAAGATGTAAATTTAGTTATTTGCACCACTATTGAGTATTATTCAATTTGATACGGTATAAAATGTATTTAAATTCAAATGTAAATTTAAAATGAATTACTTAATTATAAAATGAATGATGATTATATAAACTCAATTGTTTTAAATAATCATACAAAAGAAAAAAGGGACTCGTAAGATGGAGAAAAAAAATTGACATTCAAAATTAAATTTTTTTGTCTTTCAAATAAAAACAATTATTGATTTAAAATAAAATGTATTGTATTTTTCTATTGAGATTAAATTTTATGTTTTGAAAATTCAACATTTTTCTTCTATTATTCTTCATTCCGTTAAAATGGGGTTTAATTTTTTTATTTATACTAAATAAAAGGAAAAGAGAAAATGAAGAGAGAAAAAAATAAAAATAAAAGTGAAGAGGTGTAAAAAAAAGAAATATGAAAAATATTTAAAATTTGAATTAAGAGAAGAGAAAGAAGAATGAGAAAGTTGAAATGAAAAATAAATTAATGGAATGAAGCCATATCTCGCTTCGTGCTTTAGTAGAATGAAAAAATTGAAACATTAACTAATTAAATTTTTTATGTAATTAATGTAATTGGAAAGAACAATTTAAATAATTTGAATGTATCTTCTTTTGTTAATTATATAGTTGATTAAATAGATCCGTCCGTTGAATAGAACTATATTATCATAAAAAAAATGATGTATTGGTAGTGTAAAATATTTTTATATTGTTAATCAATCACTATCATGTATCCCATTAAACCGCACTTTTATTTAAAAAATAATTTAATGATATGACAAATTGATGGTTTTCTATTAGCTAGATGACAGTACAAAACTATTTTATACTATCAGTACACTATCTTTTAACTCATTATCTTATCAAATTTTATAAAGTTTAAAAATTATTTGATATTTCATCACATCAATTTATTTCAACATATCAAGTAGATAATAACTATTAGAATATATAGCAACTGAATTTACTCATATCACCATGCATATATTATATTAGATGATTCAACCGTTACATGATTTAATTTAATTTTTGTAAGAAATTATCAAAAATATAATAATGCTAAGTTTGAATATATATATATATATATATATATATTATCATTTGTCTAATTTAAAAAATCTTATAAAATTAAAAATAATTCAGCCCCAACATGTAGCGTGAGGTGTTGGGGTAATAATTTGTTAATTGACGAGGGTTTCCTATTTACACATATTTTATATCAACAAACATCAAAGACATTATTGTCTCATCATGTCCTATCCATATACAATTATGGCGCCAACACTATGCTATGCGAACGTTGCGTTTCTCTTTCGAATTTTAAATTCCAAACTTCTTTGATCGTTGCACTTGCACTTGAAAGTGACTTGATATTGTGATAAGGTGGTTGAAAAATGAAGATTATTTTTCACATTTTGTATTCTTATTCCGTGGTCAATATATGTATACATATATACACTCGTACATTTATTTTTCATCAATAGAATTCTCTTATCAGGAATTAGAATTTTGTAGCATAATTAATTTTTTTAAAATTAAATGAAAATAGATTTTTGGACGTGAAACATTGAAAAATATTTTTTAACTTTAATGAATAAATAAAAGTAATTTTTTTCTATTGTAACATTTAAAGGAATATATTTAATTTATTTCCTGTTTTTTGCCACTTCACGAATATAACAAACCAATAATTGAGTATAAAAATGAAAAATAAAAAACAAGTGCCAAATGCAACCATATGTAATAATGCCAGAATGGGGACCCACTCAATTAATAAGACATTTAATGCAGATAATTTTGAAGGTTATCTCTATTTCAAGGTCCATACGGTATCATTAGTTGTACAAATCCAAATTTACAAAACACATAAAAATGAATCCATTGGATCCTTTAGTCAAAATAGATAAATAAAATATACAAGCTACTTCCTTATCGGCTATATTTACCTGACTTGAAATTGACGAAGCAATGCAATTGGTTGGTTATTAATTTGGAAAGACTTTAATTTTTAAGTGGTTGCAGGGATGATGAACTCCTAGTCGAAGAACTGATGAATCAAGTTATATCACATGTTTAATATAATAAATATTAAGCGGTATCTAGCAAAACATCACTACAATTCAAGTCAAACAAAAAAAATCATGTGATATGACGAAACCTTCACATGATAATGTTTATGTGCACAATTACCATTTTGTTGTCGTGTTTATATTAAACACAAGGCTTAGATTGTGTGTCACTCTTGTCCAATTTAATATTAATTGGGCTTTTAGACATTTATCCTGTTACACAGGATCGATAAGTTTCATCTAGGTCACTCATGCATGTACCTCATTATGATTTGTGGAGTATTCATCAACCATTTTTAGGGTCATCTTGTTGAGGACAATGTTGGGACAATAATAAAGTACACAACTCCACATCTAGGGTCCATAGTGGTTTTAGGTTAAAAGGTGTTATACACTACTATGACCATGAAAATAACTCATGTCGGATCAATTCTATGTAAATATTAATCCTAATATTTACGCATGTGTGAAGACTGTTAGAACAAGATTTGTTCTTATCAATTATCTTAGTTTTGATGATAACAATAATATGAATTTTGCTTAAGATAATATGGTACTCTAATCCAATGCAATTTCCCTTTCAGGAAATATATAAAGAGTACGCATAATTCAGCGCTCAGAAGTTGTATCTCAAATGGTTCAGCATGCAACATCAGAACATGGTCTGGCAAGACATCAGAAGATGGTCGAAGCAGAATCAGAACATGGGTCTATGGAAGCATCAGAAGAACATGAGATCAGAAGCACTGAAGATCAGAAGATGGTATCACGCTCAGAAGCACTTCAAGGTCAGAAGATCAGAAGATGCTATGCACCAAGCTGTTTGACTCTGATGATATTCAAACGTCGTATTCACAAACATCAGATCAGAAGGAAGTACACGTGGCAGACTACGCTGACTGACAAAAGGAACGTTAAAAGCTACTAAAGGCTACGTCAGTAGACACAGCGTGAACAAGGCTCGAGGTAGTTGACAAAAGCGTATAACATTAAATGCGAAGCTGTACGGAACACGCAAAGCATTAAATGCATTCAACGGTCATCTTCTCAACGCCTATAAATATGAAGTTCTGATGAGAAGCAAGGTTAACGATCCTGAAAAAAGATAATTCAAATTAACTTGCTGAAACGCTATTCAATCAAAACTCAGAATCTTCATCTTCATCAAAGCTCACTACATTGCTTTTGTAATATTTTAGTGAGATTAAGCTTAAACGTTAAGAGAAATATCACAGTTGTGATTATAGCTTTTAAGAAGCATTTGTAAACTCTTAGAATTGATTACATTAAGTTGTAAGGAACTAGAGTGATCGGTTGATCAGTATACTCTAGGAAGTCTTGGCAGTTGGCTGAGCAGTTTGTAACTAGAGTGATCAGGTTGATCAGAATACTCTAGAGGAAGTCTTAGGAGTGAACTAAGCCTAGAGTGATCGTGTTGATCAGTAGACTCTAGAAAAGTCTTAGGAGTGAACTAAGCAGTTGTTCCTGGAGTGATCAAGTTGTGATCAGAAGACTCTGGAAGACTTAGTTGCGGACTAAGTGGAAAACCATTGTAATCCGTGCGATTAGTGGATTAAATCCTCAGTTGAGGTAAATCATCTCTGCGGGGGTGGACTGGAGTAGCTTCGTTAACAGCGAACCAGGATAAAAATAATTGTGCAATTTATTTTTATCGTCCAAGATTTTAAAGTCACACTTATTCAATCCCCCCCTTTCTAAGTGTTTTTCTATCCTTCAATTGGCATCAGAGCGCCGGTTCTAAGGTGCAAGCACTTAACCGTGTTTAGAAAAGATTCAGGAAGAGAAAAACGCTTCATTTAAAAGATGGCTGGTGAAACTCCGACACCTACACCTGCATCTACATCTGGCTCTGCTGAGCAATACAACGGTAACAATGGTTATACAAGACCGCCGGTATTTGAGGGTGAAAACTTTGAATACTGGAAAGATAAACTGGAAAGTTACTTTCTTGGTCTAGATGGTGATCTATGGGATCTTCTGATGGATGGTTACAAACATCCAGTAAATGCCAGTGGCGTAAAGCTGACAAGGCAAGAAATGAATGATGATCAAAAGAAGCATTTCAGGAATCATCATAAATGCAGAACTGTTTTGCTGAATGCTATTTCTCATGTTGAGTATGAGAAAATATCAAACAGGGAAACAGCCTATGATATATATGAGTCCTTGAAAATGACTCATGAAGGAAATGCTCAAGTCAAGGAGACAAAAGCTCTTGCCTTAATCCAGAAGTATGAAGCCTTCAAGATGGAGGATGATGAAGACATTGAAAAGATGTTTTCAAGATTTCAAACTCTTACTGCTGGATTGAGAGTTCTTGACAAAGGATACACCAAGGCTGATCATGTAAAGAAGATCATCAGAAGCTTACCCAGAAGATGGGGTCCGATGGTGACTGCATTCAAGATTGCGAAGAATCTGAATGAAGTTTCTCTGGAAGAGCTTATCAGCGCCTTGAGAAGTCATGAAATAGAGCTGGACGCAAATGAGCCTCAAAAGAAAGGTAAGTCTATTGCATTAAAATCTAATATCAAGAAATGCACTAACGCTTTTCAGGCTAGAGAAGAAGATCCTGAAGAATCAGAATCTGAGGAAGAAGATGAACTGTCCATGATTTCCAGAAGGCTAAATCAACTCTGGAAGACCAAGCAAAGGAAGTTCAGAGGCTTCAGAAGTTCAAGGAAATTTGAACGTGGAGAATCTTCTGATGAAAGAAGATTTGACAAGAAGAAGGTCATGTGCTATGAATGCAATGAGCCTGGACACTACAAGAATGAATGTCCAAATCTTCAAAAGGAAAGTCCCAAGAAAAAGTTTCATAAGAAGAAAGGTCTTATGGCAACCTGGGATGAGTCAGAAGATGATTCAGAAGATGAGCAGGCCAACTGTGCGCTGATGGCGACAGAAGATGACGGATCAGAATCTACATCAGAATCAGATTCTGAAGAGGTATTTTCTGAACTTACTAGAGATGAGTTAGTTTCCGGTCTAACTGAACTTCTGGAACTCAAGTCTCAGATTAGTCTCAAATACAAAAAGCTGAAAAAGCAATTTGAATTTGAAACAAAGAAGCTTGAGTTGGAAAATTCTGAATTAAAAGAAAAACTTTTAAAATCATCCAATAATGTTGGATCTCCTTCTGATTCAGAAAAATCCACTCCTAGTCTAAACCATATTCTGAAAGAATATGATTTAAGTTTCAGGAAGTTCTTATCTAGAAGTATTGGCAGAAGTCAGCTAGCTTCTATGATATATGCCGTATCTGGAAACAAAAGAGTTGGCATTGGTTTTGAGGGTGAAACCCCATACAAACTTGAACCTGTTGATGAGATGAAAATCACATACAAGCCATTGTATGATCAGTTCAAGTATGGCCACTCACATGATATTAGGCACACCTCACATGCACAAAGTTTTCACATAACACACACTAAGAAGCATGTGACACAACCTAGGAAATATCATGAAACTCACATTAAGAATTATCATGCTGTTCCTCCTATTACTTACAATGTTAAATCCAAGTTCAATCAGAACTTGAGAAAATCTAACAAGAAAGGACCCAAAAAGATGTGGGTACCTAAGGATAAGATTATTCCTATTGCAGATATCCTTGACTGCAAAAAGGACAAGGCACAACATGTCATGGTACCTGGACTCTGGATGCTCGCGACACATGACAGGAAGAAGGTCTATGTTCCAAGACCTGGTGCTTAAGTCTGGAGGAGAAGTCAAGTTCGGAGGAGATCAGAAGGGCAAGATAATTGGCTCTGGAACTATAAAGTCTGGTAACTCTCCTTCCATCTCTAATGTACTTCTTGTAGAAGGATTAACTCATAACCTCTTATCTATCAGTCAATTAAGTGACAATGGTTATGATATAATCTTCAATCAAGAGTCCTGCAAGGCTGTAAATCAGAAGGATGGCTCAATCCTATTTACAGGCAAGAGGAAGAACAACATTTATAAGACAGATCTGCAAGATCTTATGAGTCAGAAGGTGACTTGTCTTATGTCTGTTTCTGAAGAGCAGTGGGTCTGGCACAGAAGATTAGGTCATGCTAGTTTGAGAAAGATTTCTCAGATTAACAAACTGAATCTGGTCAGAGGACTCCCTAATCTGAAATTCAAATCAGATGCTCTTTGTGAAGCATGTCAGAAGGGCAAGTTCTCCAAACCTGCATTCAAGTCTAAGAATGTTGTTTCTACCTCAAGGCCATTAGAACTCTTGCACATTGATCTGTTTGGCCCAGTCAAAACAGCATCTGTCAGAGGAAAGAAATATGGATTAGTCATCGTAGATGATTATAGCCGCTGGACTTGGGTAAAATTCTTGAAACACAAGGATGAGACTCATTCAGTGTTCTTTGATTTCTGCATTCAGATTCAATCTGAAAAAGAGTGTAAAATCATAAAGGTCAGAAGTGATCATGGTGGTGAATTTGAGAACAGATCCTTTGAAGAGTTCTTCAAAGATAATGGTATTGCCCATGATTTCTCTTGTCCTAGAACTCCACAGCAAAATGGGGTTGTAGAGCGAAAGAATAGGACTCTGCAAGAAATGGCCAGAACCATGATCAATGAAACCAATATGGCTAAGCATTTCTAGGCAGAAGCAATAAACACTGCATGCTATATTCAGAATAGAATCTCTATCAGACCTATTCTAAATAAGACTCCCTATGAATTGTGGAAGAATAAAAAGCCCAACATTTCATATTTCCATCCTTTTGGATGTGTATGCTTTACTCTGAACACTAAAGATCATCTTGGTAAGTTTGATTCCAAAGCTCAAAAGTGTTTCCTTCTTGGATATTCTGAACGCTCAAAAGGCTACAGAGTATACAATACTGAAACATTGGTTGTAGAAGAATCAATCAATATCAGGTTTGATGATAAGCTTGGTTCTGAAAAACCAAAGCAGGTTGATAATTTTGCAGGTTATGATATTGACATATCAGAAGTTGTTGAGCCAAGAAGCAACGCATCAGAAGCAGAGCTTCTCAGAAGCAAAGAATCTGAAGATCAAGTATCAGCTTCTCTGGAGGATCTAAGCATATCCGAAGAACCATCTGTCAGAAGATCATCCAGACTCATTTCTGGTCATTCAGAAGATGTCATTCTTGGAAAGAAGGATGATCCAATCAGAACAAGAGCATTCCTTAGGAACAATGCAGACTGTCAATTAGGTCTTGTATCTTTGATCGAGCCAACTTCTGTTGATCATGCTCTAGAAGATCCAGACTGGATAATTGCTATGCAAGAAGAACTAAATCAGTTCACAAGGAATGATGTTTGGGATCTTGTTCCTAGACCAGATGGATTCAATATAATCGGCACAAATTGGGTCTTCAGAAACAAGCTCAGAATGAGAAAATGAGAAATTCTTACGTATGAGTATCCTTTGATATGAAATTTTTTTTTAAGAAGTTCTGATAGAAATCAATTAGAAATTGTGATTCAGTTATTACTAACGTTTCAGTGTTTAAGTTGATTCAGAATCTCTCTAAAAGCAAAACAGCTGTAACTGGCTATCCAGATGGTAAACACGTGTTCACTATTCCTGGACAAGCGTGCGTGCAGTTGAGGGGACGTCTACTTAGGTAACTGTGCAAATCACGTCTTTTGTCATTATTATCTCTCCTCATGTCACGTAACATTAAATGCTTTTCATCATTTACTTTCTTTCAGTTTTTTTTATATACTCTTCAAACGTTTCTTTTCCCTCTCATATTTCTCTCTCTCTGCATTCGGTTTCTTTTTCATCTCTCTCTTTTCATATCATAAACCCTAGAAGTTTCCAATATCTGAAAATTCATCATGAATCCTCCGTCAAGCTCTGGGAATCAAGACAATGATAGGAAACAAAAGAGAAAGGCATCTGCTGAACCAGAAACCAAACCTAAAAGAGTTAGGATATCCTATGACCCTCTCAAAGTGTATCAACCCCTTGACGGTTCCCGTCAATCACCTCCCTCTTCAAAGACCTCCACCACCTCTTCCTCCTCATTCATCCTCTCGGAACCACCTTCTTCACCATCTGATATCTCCTCTCCTTTAACCCTTCCATCAGATATTTCTTCATCCCTCTCATACCCTTTTCCCACCAGAACACCTAATCCCTATAGTGTTGTTCTTCCCGATTCAAGGTTCACTGTCAACCCTCCAACCCCTACCACTCAAACATATCTGGAGCTTTTACATGCTGATGTAAATGGCTGGTTGGAGATTCTAGGTGCTGCTCACCTTAATCATCTGGATGAGTATGCTACAAACAACCTCTGGAATACCTTTCGTCAGGATTTTCTGGATAAGGCTACAGACACTCAGAGAAGGATTATGTCTGAAGCTCCTGGTGTTCGTGGTCTCCGGTTGGAAGTTGGTGAGAGCAGCCACCACTGTCTCATCAGGAACAGAAGCGTTCTTGAAGAGAAGATACCTGCAGATGAGTTGGAAGAAGAAAATCTCTGCAGAGATATCGTGGTGTGGAAACCCCGGCCTTCTGTGCTCTGGTTTCCTGTGCTGACTGGAGATTTTCAGTGGCTGTTCAACTGGTTCAGAATGAACCCTTCTGAAAAAGCACCTCACATGGTCTTTCCAGTAGTGGTTTATCGTGCTGAAGTTGCTGGTCCTACTCCTCCAACAAACCTAGCAGCTATTCTTCAAGCATTGGAAGATGGAACTTCTGAGCTGCCTGAACCAGAATATGCCAAGGCTCCTTCTGAGTCAGACTCAGATGAGGAAATGGGAGATGCACAAGCTGAAGATCTTCCAGAAGATCACCCTGCTGAGATTGCTGTCCCTCTGGGCAGAAATACTGGTGCTTCTTCTTCTGGTGAAACCTCAGCTCTGATGGAGACCTTGGAAACTCTTCATCAGAATCAAGCTATGCTGGCTTCTCGTTTGGACGCGCAAGAAGCAGCCAATGCTGAGTTTCGTTCCTTCATGACAAGGCAAGCTACAAGCACTGACGGGATTCATGATGTTCTGGCACGGATCTTGCGTAGGCTAGGATCTTAGTCTTTTGGTCTTTGTAGTTTCCTTTCCTTGTTGCATCTGTTTTCCTGCATTCCTGTCTTGTAATCATCTTTTGCTTATCAATGAAAAAGTTTCTTTGTTTTACATTCCAGTAAATGTTTTCTTTTGTCTTTTGCATCTGAATCCTTTTAAATATTCTTTTTGATGTTATGACAAAAAGGGGGAGAAGATAAATGATAAATGATTTGATTAAATCTATCAGTTGCCGGGTAAAGGCTCCCACACATTCACTAACAAGAACTGCAAGTTCTATATGGTTTGAGTGTTTTGCAGGCATAAAGAAGTAAAGAAAATCTTCAGAAGCAAACACTAGAAGCAAAACCATAAGAAGCGTTATTCTGTAAAAGGAATAAGCTCTTGGAAACTGAAGCAAGCTGAGTGCTGTCAAGCTTCAGGGATCAGAAGCACTGATAATAGAATTTGAATATCATTGTCTATCCTGTTCTGACAAAATTCTATTTGCTCTGATACATATAATGTTATGGCTCTGATACATTATTTGCTCTGATACATTATTTCAGCCTATATGGCTCTGATTCATATAATGTGTTCAAACATACATTTTATGTTCTAACTCGTTCATGCTGACTGTTGTCGTTTAGTTTTTGTTCTGTAACATTTCAGGATGTAGAGATGCTCTGATGATGCTCTGGTACATTCAACAATGTTCTGATACAAATCTAGCATGAAGTGATGTTGGTAGACATTCAAAGCTCTGAAGCTATCCGAGGGAAGCAGAAATCAGAAGATGTGAATGTCCTAAAAGATCCAGAAAATTCAAGTTCTGAAGCTGTCCTGAATGGAAGCAGAAGTCAGAAGCTGTGAATGTTCTGAAGATCAAAGAAATTCAAGTTCTGAAGCTGTCCTGAATGGAAGCAGAAATCAGAAGCTGTGAATGTTCTGAAGATCAAAGAAATTCAAGTTCTGAAGCTGTCCAATGGAAGCAGAAGTCAGAAGCTATGAATTCTCTGAAGATAAAAGCTTATATGATCGTCTCTACCGAAATAATCAGGGAAGTCTTTTATTAAAGTTCTTCGAGTATTTATTTCAGGGGGAGATTATTTATCTCAGGGGGAGATTGTTAATCTCAGGGGGAGACTTATTCATATGCTTATGCTATAGCTGTGTAATTTGTCTTTTGCCGTCTACTCTTTCTGATCGCAAATTCATATCATTTATATATGTTTTTGTCATCATCAAAAAGGGGGAGATTGTTAGAACAAGATTTGTTCTTATCAATTATCTTAGTTTTGATGATAACAATAATATGAATTTTGCTTAAGATAATATGGTACTCTAATCCAATGCAATTTCCCTTTCAGGAAATATATAAAGAGTACGCATAATTCAGCGCTCAGAAGTTGTATCTCAAATGGTTCAGCATGCAACATCAGAACATGGTCTGGCAAGACATCAGAAGATGGTCGAAGCAGAATCAGAACATGGGTCTATGGAAGCATCAGAAGAACATGAGATCAGAAGCACTGAAGATCAGAAGATGGTATCACGCTCAGAAGCACTTCAAGGTCAGAAGATCAGAAGATGCTATGCACCAAGCTGTTTGACTCTGATGATATTCAAACGTCGTATTCACAAACATCAGATCAGAAGGAAGTACACGTGGCAGACTACGCTGACTGACAAAAGGAACGTTAAAAGCTACTAAAGGCTACGTCAGTAGACACAGCGTGAACAAGGCTCGAGGTAGTTGACAAAAGCGTATAACATTAAATGCGAAGCTGTACGGAACACGCAAAGCATTAAATGCATTCAACGGTCATCTTCTCAACGCCTATAAATATGAAGTTCTGATGAGAAGCAAGGTTAACGATCCTGAAAAAAGATAATTCAAATTAACTTGCTGAAACGCTATTCAATCAAAACTCAGAATCTTCATCTTCATCAAAGCTCACTACATTGCTTTTGTAATATTTTAGTGAGATTAAGCTTAAACGTTAAGAGAAATATCACAGTTGTGATTATAGCTTTTAAGAAGCATTTGTAAACTCTTAGAATTGATTACATTAAGTTGTAAGGAACTAGAGTGATCGGTTGATCAGTATACTCTAGGAAGTCTTGGCAGTTGGCTGAGCAGTTTGTAACTAGAGTGATCAGGTTGATCAGAATACTCTAGAGGAAGTCTTAGGAGTGAACTAAGCCTAGAGTGATCGTGTTGATCAGTAGACTCTAGAAAAGTCTTAGGAGTGAACTAAGCAGTTGTTCCTGGAGTGATCAAGTTGTGATCAGAAGACTCTGGAAGACTTAGTTGCGGACTAAGTGGAAAACCATTGTAATCCGTGCGATTAGTGGATTAAATCCTCAGTTGAGGTAAATCATCTCTGCGGGGGTGGACTGGAGTAGCTTCGTTAACAGCGAACCAGGATAAAAATAATTGTGCAATTTATTTTTATCGTCCAAGATTTTAAAGTCACACTTATTCAATCCCCCCCTTTCTAAGTGTTTTTCTATCCTTCAAAGACTTGATAAATTTATCCATGATCCGTTAGATTTGACCATTAGTCTATCCACATATTAGTGTCAATATTTCAATGTTATCCCATTTCACCATAATGCTTGACTACATATATTTTAATAATATTGTTCTTGTGTTTAATGGGATCCTGATTAAGTCATTCATAATGTTTCATCGTATATAATCAAGCAATACTTCTTGATTTGGTGTATTTTCTATTTTTTTATAAACATTTTTCCATTGCATATATTTAATGAAAAATATGTAAATTATTGTTTTAATATGTAGTTGTTTAATTTATTACATGTTGAACTTGTATATATTCACATAAACTTAATTATATAAAGAGGTAATTGACTACGTCAGACAACTTTAAGATCTTTTTTTTGCAAATGGTTGAAGAGAGAAATATACAAGAACATCAAATTCAAATTCAAATGGTTGAAGAGAATGAATCAAGGAATAGTGACAAAATATGAAAGATTGAAAAAACATACATATAGATATAGCTCTTGTTCAATGAATATTTTGTTGGTACACGATACATGAAAAATATGGTTTTTTTTTTTTTTTACATTTTGTTTGATGTATAACTTATTGGTACAAGATACATGAAGATGATAGGATCTATTTGTTTTTGTTAGCATTTTTTGTTCATCAAAATTTTAGGAATATATAAAAATATTTGGTTTAATGAATTTTCAAACAAATGTTAAAAAAATTGAGATATTTTACACCCGTTATATCAAATATTTAACACCATATATATATCTAAAATATAGTGTAAATTTGTTTACACTCGTCGTAAACATCATCCATTTTACACCTGATTTAGTTCAAATAGGGCGTAAATGCGTTGAAATTCAACGTGCTATCAAATAGTTTACTCCCGATATATATATATATATATATATATATATATATATATATATATATATATATATATATATATATATATATATATATATATATATATATATATATATATATATATATATATATATATATATATAAAATAGGGTGTAATTTTCTTTAAATTAAGTGTCAATATTTGATATTTACACCTATTTTAGATAAAATACGGTGAAATATACCCGCTTTTTACACTCGTTTTAAAACGAGTGTAAATTATTCATACATATCTCACCCTTTGAATTAACACCCAAAAATAACAGGCGTAATATGTCCATAATATGAGTGTAAAATCCTCTTCCTGCACTAGTGAAACATGCTAGTTATTATAGGGACCTTATTACTTTTGAAAAACAAATATAATTAAGAAATGTCTTATTATTATTAATAGATAACTCAATGTAGGTAACAAGTTCTGATAAAAATACACGCCTTTTAGACTTACACCAACAACCTGCCACTAACATCATATCCAATCAGTCATGCACCAAATACACATAGATTTAGTATAATCATCATGCTTCAATTGCACATGAGTCTTTGTCAGCGGGTCATTAACTTTTCTAAGTGTTGGTGCTATACAATATTGAGGTGCTATACATTGGTGAGATCTAGGATCCTTAACTTATGTGATGGCACAATTGTTATCACAATAGAGATCAATGGGGTCTACGATTATAAGGAATATTACAAGTTCACTAATGAACTTCTTGATCCAAACAACTTCCTTAGTTGCATTTGAGATATAAATTTTTTTGACCTTAGTTGTATACTCAACAATTGTATCTTGCTTTGAATATTTTAGCTCACTAGACCACCATTTAAGCAAAACACATAAATTTTGCAATCTAAAGTCATCTTTATTTGTTTAGAAACTAGCATTGGTGTATCATATTACATCAGGCTCTTTCTAACCTCCATATATCGAGAATGAATCCTTAGTTGTTCTCAATTACTTAAGGCTATTCTTGGCACCAATACATTAAGATCAGGCTGGTATCTACTTGTTGCACTTAAATAATACGAGACAACTAAGTATTTTCTTTGTGTTCCATATTTATAGCACCATTAATTAAGAAGTTGTCTTCATGGAAGGTTATCTAAGGAAAGGATTTAAGTGTGGATAAAGGAAACTAAAAACTTCATGAAATATGGAGAAATAGGTCAAACATGGAATTCCATGTACACCCACAAAAGGAGAGAAATACATGTTATTCAAACAAGATTGAATAATGTAGACTGCAATGTTTTGGCTACAAGGATTATCTTTGTCTATATATAATGTATTTATATATTTCAAAGAAACATAAATTATAAATCAAAATAAATTTATTTTTTCAAGTTTATCATTTATCTTTCTCTTTTACTTTTAACTTATATAGTTCGTAGTTTAGTGGTTCACAAAAATCATAACTTTAGACTTAACAGTTTTTGGAGGAGTTAAGAAATCCATAGTTACGGGAAAAACTTCCATTCTTAGTGTATTCCTTTAAAGTGTAAAAGGAATCAAGTGTGAGAGCTATTATCCAATCGATAGGATAATTTTCAAGTTCGACATCAAATTTGAAACATCCAGTGGGACACTACGGCTAATGCACTTGAAAAATTTTGTTTTTACAAACCACAACTATGTTTAGCGTATTAATTTGCATAATGGTAAAAGTATCACTACTACGTAAAAGCCATTTCACAATGGTTGGAAAAGGAATACCATCATGCTTGACAAACCATTGTGAGGTAAGGGGTGGATAAAAGTATGATACTTTCCACCACGGTCATGCGACAGTAATTATAAACTAGGAATCGCGCTACCTATCACAACGGTTACTTTAAACAACCATTGTGATATTCTTATTTTCCCAATGCTTATGTGGAATGCTTATTTTTCCAATGCTCATTAAACATATAACCTTTCAATTTGATCTAGTAATATGGCAAATTAAGTTATATTAGAAGAACAAGTTACACCGTTCAATGCTAGATAATAATTTTCAACCCTTATCTTCATTTTTGTTCTTTAACGGTTAGAACTTGGTTTAATGCCCCTAGTTCTTCAACCTCTCATTCCTTCACCTATAGTTTATTTTGCAAAATATTATTTACATAGACAAAATTAGAGGTGGAGAAAGGGGCGGTGGAAGAACTAGAAGCATTAAAGCAAGTTCTAATAGTTAAAGAGCGAAATGCAGACAATGTGCTGAAGAATTATTGTCTAGCATTGAACAATGTAACTTGTTTTCTAACATAGCTTTATATATCATATAATTTTCTAATGCAATCCGAAATGTTATATATTCGGTAAGGGGTTGGAAAAACACTTAAACTCCATAAGATATAATAAACTCATCTTCTAAACAAACCATAACAACAACATTCATCAACAACAAACCTTAAACATCATACAAGATACAACAAACAACTCTTATTAACAACAACAAAATCATAAACAACGTAGCATAAACTACATACAACATACAACTTTTATTATGAACAACAACATATCAACTTATAAAATGTTTCAGAAACGTATTTGTCTCAGAATGGAAACCAAAAGAAAGGATAATGAAGCTGAAGTGAGAGCTACAAACTTGTGTTAAATTTGAAGGGATGTCATTCTATAGGTCTTTCACACAAGTTTGTTGTGTTCATTTTAGGTTCATCCTTGTTATTTTTTTCATTCACCTTCCCTACCTAAAAGTCAAAATCAATAGAAAGTTCAAACATTATAAAATAAGCTATCGAAACATAAACAATGATACAAAAATAATATAGTTCACTTCGTAGGTTATACATTCACTCATATTAAGTTAACTTCTAAACAGATTTTAAAACATAAACTATTGTGAAGACGAACCGGAAAGGTGACCATTTCCTAAGATTTGATGCAACAAAGGTAACCCTTTGAAGAAGACGAGTTTGCTGAATGATTTTGGGGTTTCCATTTTGCATGTTTGTGAAGAAAGGTTGTCGAAACGTTAATGTAGATTAGAATATATATATATATATATATATATATATATATATATATATATATATATATATATATATATATATATATATATATATATATATATATATATATATATATATATATATATATATATATATATATATGAGAGAGAGACAAGTGAGAGAGATGTTAGGGTTTTGTTTTGAGAGAGACAGTTGTTATGTTGTGAAGCGAGAGATAATCTCGCTTATATAAATATGTAACACCTTTCATCACAGTTGATAAAGAGAGTCGTGATGAAATGATAGCACCTTACACCATGGTTGATTAAATGAACCGTGATGATATATAAGGAAAAACTATTTTGTAACAAAAAATTAAAAAATTGTTGATGCTAGGATTCGAACCCTTACATTCCAGGTACATTTCACCACGGTTGTTATGACTATAGTAAAATGTCTTTGATTAGATACAAAAATAAAACGTACAAAAAAGACTTATTACCAGGGTTATCAAGGAAAGCGTTGTAATATGATGTTTCAAAAGTTTTTTTTGTAGTAGTGTATTATCATTGTGGGTCAACCATCTTTATCAGCAAATATATTAGTTGCTCATTGACCTAATGATCCAGTGGAAATGCTAACAATTGTAAATTTGTCAAATTCTTTGAGAAATGCTTCAGTACAGGGCCGACTCTGTGCATGTGCAAGAAGTGCTACAGCACAGGGCCCCAAATTTTAGGGGTCCCAAAATTTTAGAAGGTCCAATTTTTTTCCATAAATATTAATTGAAATAAATAAAATGTTATGATAAAAATTCAATAAATAAAAAAATACTATAATAAAAATTTAATACATACAAAAATTGAGATAGATCAAAATTCAAAATAATTTTAATTAAATATATTATTAATTAATACATAAATATAATTTTTATGTGTCTTTTTTAATTATTATAATTGTATTTATATTTTAAATTTGGGCCTATTTTCAAAATTAGAACGGGGCCTCTGCGTTGATTGGGTCGGCCCTGCCATCTTAAGCACTAGATGTTATGACTACATCATTTATAAAACAACATACTAATACTAATATGGAGATACATGATATCATAGTATCAAGTATCTCAATAATTTGTTACATTTTTAAAGCCATAGTTTACAAAGACAACAAGCTAAGGAGTTAAAGGCACAACGAGCCAATTCTAATAACAATGTTGTCACCTACACCGTTCAAGGAATCTTGAGGAACCAAATCCGAGCATGCATTGCAATACTAATCTAGTTGATCATTACAAAGGATGATCCGTATCACGTTCAATTGAGTCCTATACAACAGATACATTACATTCTATTGAATTCTTATTCTAGTATTTTCCGTAAATAACCTAAGGGGAAACTGTTGGCAAATTATATGTTTTGGACCAAAAACCCTTAGTAGGCAAACAATATGTCATATGTTGGAGGACAAGACCAAGACCTAGTAGCAGAAACATAAAAAAATTTATTTTCTTTTTTGGAAAAATAATACATCCTTATACCATTTTAATTTCCTTATAAAAAAAGAGTTTGGATACAAAAGAAGATTTAAGACACAATCACACATGCATATGTCTCTCATCTCTTTCGATCCATTCGACATGTGAAATTTTAAATGTCTCTTGGCTTAATAATCATTGTGAATAAAAGATATAACTAAGTAGAAAAAAGTGGACATCTCATCATTACATTTGCCACACCACTTTTTTTCTCTCTACCTTAACATTAATTTCAACAATTCTTAACCACATTTTATATTTTACCGGATTAATTATTATATTTCTCTTTGTAGAACTTCACAACTATGTACATGAGAGAAATATACCACCATTTTTTTGGTAATATTTTATTACTCCTTCCATCTCATAATATCCCATATTAAGTATCATTTTAAATTTTAAATTATTTTAGATAAAACAATAAAACTTGCAATTTATAAATAAAAAGTGTAACAATTTCAACGTGTCATGGACAACATCATAGTGTGCCCAATAATATAATTGGACCCAATGACATACATAGTGCCATTGTATAGGGCAGTTTATAGCAAAAATTTATTTTCACGAAAGTTGTGATGGAACATGTTGACTACAGCATGTGCGAATTAAAGCATATTCATAGACTCCATTATATTGAAAAGCAAACCATTACGTAGCAATTAATATATGTGCATGCCAGAAAAACTAAATAAATGGTGAAAAGATCTAACTAACAACATTTAATCAAGGAAAACGTTTTATTGCTCAAGCAGTCACAAAAGTAATATATATTAGCATTTTCCTATAACAAATTAACGCAGAGGCTTATGGTATATCTGTCTTAAAAGTAATACGTGTCTTTTAAAAATAATGAAATTATAATTATTGAAAGTTGTCGGAGGAAAATAACCTCATTACATTTGAACCGGTAATGATATATAATGTATTTAAGATAATAGTTATTAATTATTTTATGTTGATTGTTATTTCAGCCTCGTTAAAATCGTTTCACATTATTTGAGATTTGAAGTTAAAGGTGATTTATATACAACATCCACATTATTGAATTTCAGGAGGTACGTTTTTTTTACAAACAAAATTGCTAAAATTCTCACATTTAAAGTAGACAATACTTCATAGTTCTAGTGATGCGGACTTGAGATCGATCAGAACATTGACACTAGAAGAAAGGGTCGGACCCACATGTTCACACCATATCCCTTAGCCTCGAGTGGGAGGAAACTGGTCCTAATAGTCTCATCTTGCTTGGAAATTAAGGTTAAGGATTGTTTATATACAACACTCTCACTCTTCAATTCAACAAAACGTCTTTTCTAAAAGACAAAACTGTGAGGACTCTCGCACCTAAAGCGGACAATACCTCGTCAAAACATAAACAACATTAAGATCAAGAAAAATTAAATAATAATAATAATAATAGTAAAATAAAAACATTCAATTAATCTCAAACAATCATATATCCAACAAAGTACACAAAGGTTTATCTTAAAAGACATAATCTAGAATAACTTAGCTACTCATAGAGAATTTAACAATTACCATGTGTTGATAAGAATTATCTATCAAAATCAATGGAAAATAAGCTATCCATCATATAGTCATTAAAACTTCCATTTGATTGAGTTGTCACTTGTTTAGATAACTGCCCAATGTGATTTTCAATATTCTTCATGGATGGTTAAATGTTCATGTTGGATGCTTCAATGTTCTTGTTGAATGCTTCAATATTTGAGTTTATTGCTTCCAACTTGCTTTGAGTCAACATGAATTGGTTCATAGTCTCTTCTAGAAGAGAAGACTTCCTTATTGGTGGATCTTGAGGAGCTTCTTGGTTAAAATTTTGACATTGATTGTTACTCAAATTAAGATTTGAATCACTACGCCAAATTTGTCTTTTAGCAGCGCATCTACGAAAGCGCTTTTATGAAAAGCGCTGCTATAGGGTTGCGCTAAAAACAAAACTATAAAACAGGTGAAAAAAACGCTGGTAAAGGGGTGGGGTACGAGAGCGCTTTTTGAAAGCGCTGCTAAAGGGGGGATACGAGAGCGCTTTGTTAAAAGCGCTGGTAAAGGGGGGGGGGGGGGGTACGAGAGCGCTTCTTAAAAGCGCTGGTAAAGGGGGGGGGGTACGAGAGCGCTTTTCTAAAAGCGCTGGTAAAGGGGGGGGTACGAGGGCGCTTTTCTACAAAGCGCTTTCGTAGGCATTTTAATTAAAATAAAAAAAAGAAACGAACAGATTCAGTATTCTATTTGGGCGTAATTTCACAAAACGAACTCAGCTTCTTCTCCAAATTAACAAAACAAACTCAGAGCTTCTTCTTCAAACCGTTCGCCGTCGCCGTCTCCGTATCCTTCTTCGTCTCTGTTCGCTGCTCCGGTATCCTTCTTCGTCTTTGTCTTCTTCTCTTAACCCTATCTTTGCTTCCGCCACCATCAACCTTACATCTTTCGCCATCTCTCCCTTACTGATTTTAAGGGTTAGCCGTCTTTCCTTAATTGATTATTAGGGTTCGATGTCTCTCATTTCACTGTTGTTGTTCAGACGCACGAAATTCCCAAACCTCACTTGGTTGTAGTTGTTCAGATCTGGCATCTCCATCATAAAAATTAAGGTAAGATTCTTCAATTCAAAAATGGAAAAAATGCCTTTTTTCAATTTGATTCTCAACATTCGGTTTCTCATTTCATGTTTATTTCTCCTACTTTTTACAAATGTGGAACTCAGAAACAAAGGGGAAACCCTTATTCTTATTTCAAGCTTCAGCTTCTCATACTAGGTTCAAAGTTCAGACCATATGATAAGAGGTGTGTGTCCCATTTTCTTTATACTCATTTTTTTAATAGTAATAATAATTATTACTATTGTTTGATTTTATAATTGTATTATTGTTTTTGAAGAAGAGTTATAGTCGATAGTTTGAATTTTATTGGGTTGGAATTGGATTTGATTCTCGTTTTCCTTTTAAGTGGAAATTGATATTGTTTATTATTATATATGTGAAACTGAGATTTGTTAAAGTGGAACAAATCAAAGGGTTTCTTATAGATCTCTAGAGATGACTTAATTGTTTTTTTGGTTTTAGTTCTTGATGAAATATGCCCTTTTATCCCTTAAAAAAAAAGCCTCTGGTATTGCTCCATCTATTATGTGGCGACTTCTGTGTTTTTGGTAGCTATGAGCAGAAATAGCACGGAAGCACGATATGGTGCATTAAAATGCAGCCAAAGGGTACTTTGTGAAGCCCTTTTGCGGCTATAGTGATGCAATAGTGTGATTTTAATAACTATGTTTCATATTTTTTTGATAGTCCAGACTAAACTGTGTTGTAGTGATACATTGATATTTCAGTCATTTCAAAGATAGAGTATTTATACAATGATCATTCTAGATGAGATCATTCAAGCATCAAATGGAGCTATGGCTGCACATAGAGATTTGGGTGCTCATATACCTTTGTAACAAGTTCCAACTTCTCAAAAAAGGATTGTTCAAGTCTAAAAGCAAAGGAATAAACTTGTTATTGTGGCCTCTCAGCTACTTGAACTCGTGATTGAGTATCGGAGCTGAAGTAGAAAATGTTTCTTAAGGTAGTGAGAAAACACACTGATGCATTAATGCTTTCCGGTGAGCAATCTTAACTTCTTTCTTTGTCTATTTTCCATTCTTTCTTGATGTTTAAGCTGTTATTGTAATATACTTTCTTATCAATTGAGATACACATTGAAAGTTCAAAGCTAATTATATGTTGGTTCACTGCTATATAATTATATTTGATAATCACGGTAATTAATGTGTGCTTTAAGAAACTACTATATTGAAAGTTCTTTTGTTAAAATTCAATATTATTGTCTTTTACTTTTATACAATAGTATAAAATTTTGCTTTGTTGTTAAAATTATTCAATAAAGAATCATGGTTCATATTTTAAAAACTATCATTGATTCTTTATGTTGATGAGTGATTGACACACTTCATTCTCGTATAAATTTCAATATGTTTTTATGCTCAAGTTAAGATAAAATCTCATTTTTTATGTTTTTGGTTTTGTTTCATTTGGTTGTTTAGTGTATCTTATTATGAGTTTAAACTTTGGCAGCCAAGTTATGATATTTTTTGTCATTTAATAATTGACCAAGAATCTTATAGTTTATTCCTCCTGCATGGATGCTTGATTCGGGAATTGCGAGAAAGGTATTGTTTTCTATGCTTTTACTCTTGAAATGTAAAACAATGACTCTACTACCCGTATTGGCTTTGAAAAGGCTTATTAGAACTCTAGTGAAGATGTACATGGTGAAGATTGACAATTGTGCATTGTTGGAAAGTCAATTATGGCCATCGAGGAGTCACGTTCGGCTGAAGAGAACTAGTTTTCTTAGGGAGCAAATCAGTATATATATATATATATATATATATATATATATATATATATATATATATATATATATATATATATATTGTATTTTGTGTTTTGAGAATTTGATTGTAAACTTAGCTTCTAGAGCACTTATAAAATTAGTGATGTTTTATTTGTATTTGATAATAAATATATGCAATACTTATAGATTCAATTCATAAAATGTTTCATATTAAATGTATTTTTTTAATTTTTATTTGTTTAATATAATAAATGTATTTCTCAAAATATTTGTGAGAATTTGAGATATTTCAAAATATTAGAATTTATAAAAATAATAGGTTTACTAAAAACACCTACGAAAGCGCTTTTTAGTAAAAGCGCTGCCAAAGATTAAAAAAAAGCATAAAAAATAAAAAAAAAACGCAACATACGAAAGCGCTTTTGGAAAAACGCTCTTATAGGGGGGGGCTACCAGAGCGCTTTTTCCAGAAAAGCGCTCTCATAGGGGGGGATACCAGAGCGCTTTTCTGGAAAAAGCGCTCTTAAAGGGGGGGTCTACCAGAGCGCTTTCAGAAGCGCTTTTGTTACCTACGCCAGCGCTGGCTTTCACAGCGCTTTTAAGCGCTTTTAAAGGCCAAAATAAGCGCTTTCGTAGGCCTTCCGTGTTGTAGTGAATGATTAAATAACATTAAATATTTCAGCCATTAACATCTCATAGGGCCAAATGACAATATACTAATGCTCAAAATCTTGCAGCAGAAAAGATCATTTCTCTCTCTAAAAAGGACGATTTCTCTAACCTCTCTCTAGGAAGAGGGTTAGGGTGGGAAGTCCGGTGAACCATTATGCGTGAACAGCGGGATGATGAGTGGCAGGAGGTGCGACGAAATAGGAGACCATTCAGCAATATGGGATTCCAACAGCTGAAGGGAGGAATACGGCCACTGGTTTGGGACATTGAGGACGGTGGCAGAAGGAGAAAAGATGGAGAACCGGTCACATCTTACTTCATCACAGAGTTTGGAGAAAGATGGAAGGCGAAAGATCTTTTTTACGAGTTGAAAGAGATGGGAGATTTAGCGGAGGTGGTTATTCCTTCTAGGAGGGATAAGAGAGGAAGGAGGTTCTGCTTTGCTCGTTTTCTCAAGGTGTTGGACGCGAAATTTCTGGAAACAAAGTTGGACAATGTCATTCTAGATGGAAGAAAACTGCACGCTAACCTGCCCAAGTTCAACAGGAACGCCTTAACAACTTCGGATGTTCGTGGAAAAGGAGTTGTGCGTGGTGTTGCTAACGTCATTCAAAGGCACTCTAGTTCTACGGAACATCAAGGTAGTGGCTGGATTGGTAAGAGGTCTTTTGCGGAGGTGTTGTCTAATAGTACGGAAGGAAATGTTGACTTAACGGATGCTTCTAAGGTCAATCTTTTGAGGTTGCAGTTGGAAGAGGAGGATATGTCTTGTTGTGGTAGAGCGTTTATTGGGGTGTTGAGGGATGCAGGGCTTGCAACAGACATCAAGAGAGATTTTCTGGAGGAAGGCATCTTCACTATTAGGGTTACTTTGTTGGGGCCTAATCTCTGTCTTCTCGAAGATCTTGTTTCTGGGGAGGTTGAGATTTTCGTAGAAGAAAGACGAAAATGGTGGGAAAGCTGGTTCAGTAGTATCAAGCCATGGGAACTTCTTGACGTGGACAAGGAACGTTTGGTGTGGATTCAGGTCAATGGGATTCCTTGTCATGTGTGGGGTTTCAAGATCTTTAAGCTTATTGCTAACTCGTTAGGAACCTATGTTAAATGTGACATACATACGGCGAATAGATTAAAGATGACTGCTGCAAGAATACTCATCAAGACTGATAGAATGGGATCTTTAAACGTCCCCATGCAGGTCCTTGTTGATGATGTCATCTTCAAGCTGCATATTAGAGAAGAAGCGTTCTACTCTATAGAAACGGAAGTGTGCAGAGCTGAGAAGGAGGATGTAAGATCTGAAGATACCTTCGTTCCATCAGAGGAATCGGAAGACGGAGAAGATGAAGGTGGTTTGGAGGTCAACGAGGAAGAGATAGGCTCTGTTTTCGATAAAGCTTTGATGGAAACTAGAGAAGACATTCTGACACATGGAGGGGTAGGGGAGAACGTAGGAACGGCAGCGGCGGAGGTTGGTCAGGGACTATCCTCGTTTAAGGAGAATGAGAATTTTGTGGAAGAAATAGTGGTAGCGGAATCTTCGGATTCTGACTCTTGCACTATTTTGAAGAAAGGTGGTTTTCATGCATTAAATGCTCAAAACAAAGGTGGGGCTTTTCTCGAAGAAGGGAGCGGTGACGTGGATCATTCAAAGCAGAATTCTTTTGTCAAAAGTTTTGTAAAAGATTCTTGTTGTGAAGTGAGTGGGCCAGAACATTATAATGGGCCGAACAGTTGTAACAAAGGCCCATTATTTTCTGATACGGGTTATGCTCTTGTGAAACATAGCAACAAACCTTCAATTGGGAAAAAACAGAAGGCCGGAAAGAAAAGGAGCTTAGACGGACTGGGAAGAAGGGTGGAAGCTGGATCTTCTTACTTTGCGTGCCTGGAACCGAGAAGAATTAGAAGCACCCGGATGGAGAAGCGTGACAGCAACTTGGAAGACGAAGATGAGGACGTGATTTCCACTGGTACGTTTTTACCGTGTTTTTCTCATACCGACACTGAAGTGCTGAGATGTAACAATAGGCTGTTGAGTTCTTATAATTCGAGGGTGGGTACAAAAATGTGGAAGTCTATAGCTAATTTAGGTGTGAGATGTGAAGGAGAAGACTCTGAAGGTGTGAAAAAACTCAATTTGTTAGAGTTAAGAGACAAGAGACGTGGGGAGGTTCAGAGGGAGAATAAGAGAGGTTTGCCATGAATATCTTATCTTATAACATAAGAGGGGGTGGATGTTCTTCAAAACGAAGAAGAATTAGCTTTTTGTTAAACTTGAACAAGGTGGAGGTGGGCTTTCTACAGGAAACAAAAATTCAGAAATTTAACGATTTCATTGCTTCATCCTTTTGGGGCGGTAATCTGTTGGATTGGACAGCTAGCAACTCGAATGGGGCGTCGGGTGGTTTGGTAATATTGTGGAAGAAAGGAAATTTGAAGGTGAATTATAGTTTTATCGGGAAGGGTTATGTCGGAATCAACATTGATTGGAAAGGAAAAAGCGTTAATCTGGTGAATATTTATGCTCCATGTAGTAGGGAGGAGAAGAATTATGTTTGGAAGGAATTAATAGTTAGAAAGGAGAAGAGCTTAAATGAGGAGTGGTGCTTGGGGGGGATTTTAATGAAATCACTAACAGCTCGGAAAGAATATGGAGAGGGAGGTACCAAAATAGAAGAGGGTTGGAAGAGTTTAGGGAGTTTATTGGTCGAATGGGGGTGGTGAATATTCCGTGTGTGGGAGGTAACTACACTTGGTTTAAGGATAACCGTCAAGCGATGAGTAGATTGGATTGTTTCTTGGTTTCTCAAAATCTTATTGATTTATGGGGAGTGGTGGATCAACGTGTTGGTATGAGGGATTTGTCGGATCACGCGCCGATTAGCCTTAATTGTGGGCGCTTAGATTGGGGTCTAAAACCTTTTAGATTCAATAATGCTTGGATCAAAAATGTAAATTTCAAAACTTTCATTGAGGAGGAATGGAAGAAAATGTCGATACAAGGTAGGGGAGATTTCGTGTTGTTCGAAAAATTGAAAAGGTTAAAGGTTCGCTTAAAAGAGTGGAACAAGGAGGTGTTCGGGTGGATAGATCTTAAGGTGGAAAATGAAGTTGGTATTATCAATGATATGGACGATCAATTGGTGGAGAATTTTGGGGTGGATTTGGAGGGAGCGGTTGAGAAAAGAAGATAAGCTACCAAAAAGGTGAGGCACTTGTTGAATTTGAAAGAGAGCATGTTAAGACTAAAATCTAGACAATTGTGGCTTAAAGAAGGTGATATGAATTCTAGATTTTTCCATAACTCTCTCAAGAAGAGATACGCAAGGAATTCTATTTCTATGCTTGAAGGGGAGAATGGTAGAGTGGAAGGTGTCACGGAGGTGAAAGAGGAGATTAGAAGCCATTTTGTAAATTTTTTCAAAGAAGAAGATTTCTCTAGGTCGGTGCCGGAAGGATTGTTTCTTAATCGTTTGAGTGATGGTGATAGAGAGTGGTTGGAAAGGGAGCCTACAATGGAGGAAACGAAGGAGGCGGTGTGGGATTGTGATGGTTACTTTTCAAAGAAAAAGATTTCTCTAGGCCGGTGCCGGAAGGATTGTTTCTTAATCGTTTGAGTGATGGTGATAGAGAGTGGTTGGAAAGGGAGCCTACAATGGAGGAAACGAAGGAGGCGGTGTGGGATTGTGATGGTAACAAGAGTCCGGGACCGGATGGGTACACTCTTGATTTTTTTCAACATTGTTGGGATATTTTAAAAGAGGATGTTTTTAGATTTGTGGAAGACTTTTTCCTTAAGGCAAGCTTACCAAGGGTTGCACTTCATCGTTCTTAGCTCTAATTCCAAAAGTTAAAAACCCTCTTTCATTAGGGGAGTATAGACCGATTTGTTTGGTGGGAAGCTTGTACAAGATTATTTCGAAGATTTTGGCGAGGAGGTTGTGAAACATTGTAGGGAATTTGATGTCGAGAAATCAATCGACTTTTGTGCCGGGTAGAATGATTAGTGACGGTGTTTTGGTGGTGAATGAGGTGTTGGATTTCGCAAAAAGAGAGAAAAGGAGTTGTGTGGTTTTGAAGGTAGACTTTGAGAAAGCCTATGATCGGGTAAGTTGGAACTTTTTGCTTTACGTCTTGAAGAATATGGGGTTTGGAGATAATTGGATAAGGTGGATTCAAGATACTATAATGGCTAGTAACTTGTCCGTTCTTGTCAATGGAAGCATAACCAAGGATTTCATCGCGGAGAAGGGGCTTCGTCAAGGAGATCCTCTATCTCCCTTTCTTTTTGTGTTAGTCACGGAGGTGTTAACAGCGTTGATGAGAAAGGCCATTACTTTGGGAGACTTTAGAGCTTTCAAAATCAATGAGGATAAGGATGTTAGTATTCTTCAATTCGCGGACGATACTATAATTTTCGGAGAAGGTGATTTGCCTAATTTGTGGACTATGAAATCTATTCTTCGAGGATTCGAGTTGATGTCGAGTTTGAGGATTAATTTCCAAAAGAGCAAAATTTATGGAATTAATGTCGGAGAGTGGTATCTTGAGGCGGCTTCTTCTTTTCTTTGTTGCAAAATTGATATATTACCTTTCAAATTTTTAGGTGTGATGGTAGGGGATAACCCGAGGAAAATTTCTTTAGGGAGGGAGGTCATTACGGGGTTGAAAAAGAGGTTAGCTTTGTGGAAGGGTTTGCACTTGAACATAGCGGGAAGGGTTTGCTTGATAAACTCCGTTCTTAACGCTATCCCTATTTATACGCTCTTTCTATAAGGCTCCCTCTCGGGTGCTCAAGGAAATAAGGTCTATTCAAAGGAGGTTTCTTTGGGGCGGATGCGAAAACAAGAGATCTATTAATTGGGTTCGTTGGGATATTGTGTGCAAGACGCGTGAGGAAGGTGGCTTAGGGGTCAAGAATCTGGAGGTGATGAACTTAGCATTATTAAGTAAATGGAAGTGGCGGATTTTAAATGAAGAGGAAGTTGTTTGGAGAGATTTGATGGAATTTAGATATGGGAATGTGAAGAGGAAGGTGTTGATTGGTGACATATCGGTTATAGAGAAAAATGACTCAATTTGGTGGAGAGATCTTATTATTTCCGATAACTATGAGATGCTGTTCTTTCATAACTTTTCAGGTGTTGTTAATTGCAAGGTTGGAGATGGAAGACACATACCTTTTTGGTATGGCAGTTGGGCTGATTCTAAGCCTCTTATGCTTATTTTTCCTGAACTGTACGCTATGGCTTTAGACGATGGAATGACAGTGGCAGAGGCTGGTCGAACTAGCAGCTCCGGTTGGCAGTGGCAGAGGGACGCTATCCTCTATCCTAGCAACAGCAGCAGCGCCGTGGCAGCATGGCAACAGCTCCAGGATGTTATTTCGCTATCAGCTCCTTCTGCCGGTGATAAGGATGACTTCTTGTGGAGTCTTAATTCGGATAAGACATTCACGGTTAGTTCGTGTTGCCGCTGGTTCTTTGCAAAACTATCCGGAATTTATTTACAGCATTCTATTGTTAAGGCTTCGGTGTTCATATGGAAGGTTATTGCCCCTTCAAAATTCCTTTTCTTTGGGTGGAGGATAATTCATAACAGAATTGCAACGAAGGATCATTTGCTCAAGCGGGGAATTTTAGATGATTTCGGGTCATTTTGTGTTTTTTTCTCTTCGGAGATTGAAAGTTTGAAGCACCTATTAGGCGAGTGTCGGGTGGTGAAAGGTATTTGGGTGAAGGTGTTTGAATGGTTAGGAGTGAGTGAGAATCTCTCTTTGGATGAATTCTTGAATTTTCCTTTTGCTTATGAAAAGATGAAGAATGGTGTATCGAGGAAGATAATGGGGGCAATTTGGTTAGCAACATGTTGGAGTATTTGGTGTAAACGTAACGATATTATTTTCAACAAGGTGAAATTTAGTTTTCATGAGTGTTGGTCGGATATCGTTTCGAGAGCATGGATGTGGTTACAATCTAGTCTTATCCTTGATTCTAATTGTAATTTTCATTCATGACATATTCTTCCGCTTTCTTGTTTTAAATAGCGGTCTATTTTCGCCTTTGTAATCGGGTGGAGCACCCCTTATGCTCCTTTTTAATTCCATTGCCTATTAAAAAAAAGATTTGAATGATCATCTCACCATGATCATAGGTGTTGAAGTAAAGATCTGACTCTTAAAAATTTCCCGCATAATGCGCTTCTTCAACGTATGATACACAATAGCCATTGGCATGAACTTCACCATATAAATCACATCGTAAAGTCCTAAATGAATTAACATTTGTCAGAACTAGAGCTGAGGTAACTAATAACTTTGATAACACTTGAAGTTGTGCTAACGTAGCAATTTTAAGTCATCTCCATCATACATGTCTTCTTTTTACCTCGCATAAACAATCAGAAGAAAAATACATAAGTATCTCTGAACTAGATAAATACTAAATAAGAGAAATTGAAAACTAAAATAATATGAAAAATTAAAAATATCAAAAATTAAAATAACCAAAATAAAAAAAAAAATTAACAATAACTAAATTAAAAATAAGAATACAAATAAAACTAAAACAACAAATAAAGAGGAACAATGAAATATAAACAATAAAAAAAATTAACAAACATCAAATAATTAAAAACAAAGAAAATTCAAAACTAAATTTTAAAATGTAAAAAAAAACAAAAAAACATAACAAACGTCACACAAAAATTGCCTTGTTGAAATTATCAACAATTTTCAGAAACGACGCGAAAAATTTGATGACAATTCTGATATGTATGCTAGTCTCGTCGAAGTAATAAGATAATTCGTCTCCACGGAGATTGCGGATTTAAACAAGGTAATTATAATGCTAATTAAAATTTATAATAAAATGGGGGATTTTCAATAATGATTCGGTTAAGAAAATAAGATTAGGAAATTGACAGTTCGATAATGAAAGGCGATTAGATATTTGTTTTGGATCCCCTAATTATAATCGTTGATGAACTGTGTATTAATGGAATTACAATTACGGTATTATCTTACGGCAAATCAACAAGACCACTGAACCTAATTCCTTTGTGTATAGCTCTCTGCTCTCTAATTTACACAACAATTCTCTAATTCTATAGGTCAATTCAAAGTTAAACTAAGCCTTCTACGTTCGTTAATTCAAATGCCTCAACTTATAATTGCAAATTCATAGTTGATTACTAAGTTGAATAATTATCCTAGATCGGATCGGTAGACTTACAGTCAATAATCCCTACTCATCTGATATCAATTTGCGTGCTCGTCAACACACAAACAATATTAAGATCAAGAACAATTAGATAACGATAATAACATAAAAGCAGTCTATTAATCTCAAACAGTCATATGATCCAACAGAGTACAAAAAAGTTCATCTTAAAAGACCTAATCTAGAATTACTTAGCTACTCCTAGAGAATTTAACAATTACCATAAGAATTCTCCATCAAAATCTATTGAAAATAAGTTCTCATATGAATCCAATTCTCTCAAAATTGTGCTCCCAAAAAGCTCCTGGCCATCATTTTCTGTCTCCAAAATCAGAACACCTAAAAAGCTCTCCATATTCAATATTTAAAGTTGTAAAACGAGTCCAAATTTTTGTTGCATCGCACCCACGTTGGTTCCTATCGTGACCTTGATGTGACGTCATCACGCCCACGATGCCAACATTGCGAATCGAGAATTTCAGAAGCAAAATTCACTTTGTTTCCCTTTTTTCTTTAATTTTTTACTAAGTCCGCATTTCTGACTCTTTTACAACTTTGTTCAATTCTTCCACATATTTGATTGAATTTTTCCACTATTCCACCGATTTTGTTGAAATTATTCGCCAATTTTACATAAGTGTCACCACAAACCAAATTAATCTATTGTTTGTCCTCAAGTAACCAATCTACACACTGAATATTTTGTTAGAATTAAAATATTTACCCTTCTGATCAACACTTCGGTTCCCTACTTCAATCCAATTAACTCGAAAAAGTTCTCCCAAACACACAAGTACTCAACCTGTCTATCATCTCGCATTTACTCACTCAATTTGATAGGGTAATCACACAATCAACATACAAACAAATTTAACAACGATTTATAAATTTTAAACCAAGTCGATTAAATCATATTTAAACACACTTTTGAGGTCTTTTCAAGGTTTTAACGTAGTTTATGTCATGGTATATAGAATAATTTGGGATTAAACTCCGAGGCATTAAACTCCAATATTATGACGCTTCCCACCACGGGCGTAGGACCATTCTAATAAACTAGGTAGCGTGCTATATATCATAACGGTCAAAGTATACAATCGTTGTGATATAAAGTGAAAGATCATGGGTTCGAAACCTAGTGATTGTATGGTTCATAATATTTTGAGCACTATCTCTATAACAACGATTGTTATAATAAGCGTGATTAAATAATTTTTTTTTAATTTTTTTATTTTTTCCATATATTACGAACTTGTATTTTTTAACTTTAATTTATACATAATATACACATATATACATAATATTTTTGTAGTAGTATTATAAACATGTAATTTGACAAAATAACAAATTAACAAAAATATATTTACAACCATCAAAGAAAAATCACACAATACCATCCCATTTTCGACTAACGTATTGAAAATAAATGCTGAACGTGTACAGACGTCGTCTAAGTCATCGGGAGAGAAAGGTGTCCTATCATTAAACGTGTACATAAACAAGTGAAAAAAAATTGAATATCATGTGATATGAATTATAATAGCCAATTACCTTACAATCAATATCATATTGTAAACATTTTATGACATTATATATACCTGATCCCATGAATCAACAATGCCAATAGAGACGATGTTAACCATGTGTTTCATTACATGGTACCGACACTCGTATCCCGCTGGTTGTTTCCTAGTCTAAAAATTTAAACATTTCATAAATATAAAACCACACATTTCATGAATATATATATATATATATATATATATATATATATATATATATATATATATATATATATATATATATAAAGTGATTGTCACAAGTAATCCACTTACCTTGGGCTCACAAATGTGAGTTTTTTTTAGAGTTGTTCATCATATTATGTCTCTCCACAACACTGTAGATTGAAAATGATTTTAAAATATTACACGCTAAGATAGTTACAAATTCAAAGAAAAAATTAATAAAAGTCTCATAAACATAAAGTTATTTAGTAATGATTTGTTTCATCTTAGGTTCAAGTGGTTTATCTAACAAACACAGTGTTGTTATCATATTCGTCCAAAGAGATATGATAAAAAATTGAAAATGATCTCTGAATAAATAATACAAGCATATATAATTAGTATTTGGTCAAACATAAAAACTAACTATAAAGAAAAAACATAATTTTAAAATTGTTCACTTATTAAGGAATGGTGCTAAGTAACATTCGTTACCCCCGCTATACATGATGTTAAGTAATCTTCAAGTTTTTTTGAGAATTATTTATAAATCATACTCTAACTGAATCCAACAATCCATAAGTATCCTATTTATTTAATTATATACAAACATAGTGAATGTACCTAAATGGTTAAACAAAATACATAAAACACATGAGGAATTAGTTTTATACAAAACAATGAATGTACCATAATGAGATATACTTACGTGCATCAAACTTGAAGTAACCCTACATCCAGCCACCAATTTCCAGCGATCATATCCTTTATATCTTTAGGAAATATTAAGAAACTCTGTAACCCCTCTATCTCTGGATCATGTTCTAGCGCAAGAGAAAACATTGCATCTTCGTTGGGCATAACGTACCATAACATTTTGGTATATGATCCTTCAGAGGGATTTAATAACCCGTTATGGATCTCGTTACTGGTGGGGGAGGATGAACAACTTCCTTTTGTGCTTGCACCATATACAATATTTCTATCATGCAATTGATCATCATCATCATCATCATCATCATCTTATTCATTCGTACAATATGGGACGATTCCACTGATTATATACATCATAAAAACACATGAACACAAAACAGAATTAACACAATATATCACACATTTCAGATGTCTCAATATTCTCACATACCATATATCGCTCTTTTATTGCTTTCAATTCTTTTCTGCGAGTTTCTCGCTCCGCGTCTATCATGCTTTGAAATTATTTCTGTTGAGTATCAAACTTTCTCTCAAACTCTTCTAACGCATTTTTTCACACCTATCTGGTGCTTTCTTTAGATAAACCAAAATACACTATTAGGCCGATGCCATCTCCAACACCACAGACACACCCATCATGCTCCTTTGTTCCTATTTCTTCTACTAATATATCATGTTGTGGTTCTAGAACAAAGGAATCTTCACGGTCTGAGATAACCAACTAAACTTACACAACATGATAAGACATACATTTTTAATTACCAAAGCCATTTAAATAACACTTAACATATGCAGAATAAGTCATACTTCCAATTTTCTCAGCGACAAATCTTGAGGCGTAATAAGTGTAGTCTCCATTTGGCCTTTGTCGAGCCCTCTTCCACTTTTCATGTCGTGATGATGGAGATGGTTCCCGATCACGACTCATGGAATCCGCATCTCCTAGCTGTTGTATTTTTTAGCAATCATTGTTTTCTCAAGTTTCCTATATTCCCCACAAGACAATCTATGGGGATATTTGTATTTAGCCTTGTTCAACTTTCCTGCTTCACTTTTAATCTATTTTAAACATAGGAAAAATATTAATGTCCATGGTTATATATATATAAAATCATCAAAAAATAAAACTGGTACTAACCATGAACTTCTCAGAACTACGAGACTTCTCAAACTTTTTCCTTACCTTCTTGTCAAGAAAAGGGTATTTCACCCACGGGCGCTCAATATTAGGTTTAGGCTTCGTAACGTAGTCACTCGTGAGCCGTGACTTAAAAATCCTCCAAGTCTTACCAGCATAAGTGATCCACATTTTTTTCAACCTCAAATCATCACTAAACTCAAACATCAACCACACGTTTACATCAATAAGTATGTATTAGTGTTTATACAAAGTAATATCGAACCGATGAATATTAAAATTTATACTTGAATCCCAGTCCATATGCTATTTTTCATATCCTTTGTTACAACTTTCCAATCATCTAACAATATGCTAACTTTGCTACGTCCAAAGAATGGAACATAACTCTTAAAAAGCAAAGAATAAGGACCATCAAGAATCATAAAAATGATACTAAATTCAACCGAAAGTATGGCACCCCGACTTGCGGACTTTTCTTAATTTAGCCATCATTGTGGCACCTTTTTTATTTTTTTCTGTTCTCCGCCTACATATTGAGAATCATTTGTACTGGTTTCATTTGTACATGTAGCTCCGTCGCTACTAGATGAAGAAGAGGTCATCTATCATAACATAAAACAATCACTATCAAGATACAAACATCATTCACAAAAGCATCATCAACAACAGTGGCATCATCAACACATTGGCATCAGCAATAACGAATACATAAGAATCAGTGGCATCATCAATACAATGGCATCAACATCAATAAATACATAAGCAACAGTGAGATCATAAATAATAATGACATCAATAACAATAATTGCATCATTAAAAACAATGGCATCGAGAACAACAATGGCATGATCAACAAAAATGGCATCAACAACAACAAATACATAAGCATTAGTGGCATCATCAACACAATAGATTCAACAACAACAAATACATAAATAATAATGGAAAATGACGGTACTGTAGATGCATGGGGGAAAATGTTTTCAGATTCTTTGATTTCCTCCTTGATAGCTAAACCGAAGGTTAATCAAGAACGAAGAATACAATGTCGGCTCCTTCCTCGAAGGTACGAAAGTACAGAAGTTGGTTGAAAAGGGAGTTGTTTCTTCAGGTTTGAAGATGGTGTTGTACGTTTCGTTAGGGTTGAAACTGGTTTTGTTTCGTTAATGTTGTTTGGTTATGGTTGCAAATGGTGTTGTTTCGTCAGGGATTAAAATCGCGTTATTTCAAGATGGAAATAAAATTATGGAACTAAAGAGACAAGTTAGCTAGCTTTGTTTCCTTAAAGTTAATAAATCATATCATCACGACTGTTTATTAAAATCGTTGTGATATATGATTAAATTTTATTTATAAAAAAAAAAGCACCAAGTTTTAAGCTTTTAAAAATTTTATAAAATAATAAAAATATATAAAAACAATTTTGTTAAACAACCGTGGTGATATAATATTTACATTATGATATTTTATAAAAAAAGTGTCAGGTTTTAAATAATTAAAAATTAAAAAAAAATAGAAAATATATCACAACAACTAAATTAAAGAACCATAGTGATATCGCTTTCATTTTTTAAATAAAAATGAAAGACACAGCTAAAATACTGAAGAAATCACAAATTAACAAGCGTTGAGAATCAAACTCATGAAACGTATAAAATATTACTACGGTTGATTGTATGACCTGTGGTAATAAATCAACAACGTTTAATATATATATATATATATATATATATATATATATATATATATATATATATATATATATATATGCCCCCGAATCTATAGATATCACCATGGTCATTCGAAGGACCATAGTAAAGGTGGCGTTGTTGTATGTACTTTTGTAGTAGTGATACATGCACAACATCTACATGTAGGGAAAAGGGGTTAAACTCATCAATGGTATTATGGTAACATGAACTGATTCTTGTATTCGTCAAGGTTATTTTATTAAAAACTTAAAAGCCTTGTTATAAGTGTAATATCCTAAAATCTTTTGAGCTTTTGTTAGTTTATGCCCACGAATCTTCTTACAAATCGACTGAGAGATTTTATAAGGATGATAAGGAGATTTTCATAGGCTAAGCTCACAAACCAAGAACAAGATTTCGACCAGCTAATCTCGAAACAAAATAGAGGTAATGCATGGATAACCTCAACAACCAACCAAAAGATACTTCAAGAGAATCAAACACTTGATAAAAATATCTGAACACCAGTACAACTAATATCTCGCAAATGTATTTCACTCAAAAAAGTCACTAAGACAACTTTTAATGAAAGAAAGAATATAAGAGAGTTAGGTTAAAAGGAGAGAAAAATAATTTAAAATCAAATTCAGGTGTATGAAATAGTGAGAAGGCGCCCTCCTTATATAGTGGAAAACGTAGCTCAAAAAGGAAAACAATTCATGGGCCTTTTAATACTCATAATTGATTATGCCATAAGTATAATTGATTATGAAGTGTAAATTGGTAAATTTTTAAATTGCGTCGTTACTAATTGACTATCAACTATAGTAATTGGTTATAAGATGTTACAATTGAGACAATCAACTAGACCTAATGAATAATCGATTATTCAGGATAATTTTTACTCATAATTGATTATTTAAGCTTGCAATCAATTGACTATATGCGAAAAACATTTTTCAAGAATGAAAAAATGTTCAAAATAAAATTATGCTTGTAATAAAAAATATGATATGTAATTTAAATTTAAATTTTGTGTCACTCGTTATAAATATTTTGATATAAAAAATAACTCAAATATTGTGTGCAATCTATTTTAAAAAGTATATATGACTGAAAAAATTAGAGAAGATATCGATATTTTAATTTTAAAAAATTTAATTAACCGAGATTATTAGATTAAAAATAAAATAAAAGATAAAATTTAGAGTAACTTTATTTGTTTATTCTAAGAGTAAAAAATATATATCCCCTTCATAGGCCTTTCTTTCTTTTCGTATATATTTTCTCATCTAATTTCTCTCTCATATATCTATAATAGTATTTTTTTTTTCTTTTATCTCTTATCTCTCTTATTTCTCTCTATCATCTCTTCTTTTTTCTCAACATTCATTTTTCCCCTATCTCTTTTATTAATATTAAAACTCATAAATATTAATACTAAAATTATATTTATAAGGTATTCTAATTAAAATAAATTGGTCATTGCATAAATATGTCAAACAAATTACATATCTAAATTGTTTATCCAATGTATCAACCATCAACCCAATGAAACATCAAACATATAAAGTTTTTTTTCTATTAAAAAAAGAGTTTATAAAGTTGATTTTGAAAAGGCCTACGATAGAATAAGTTGGAATTTTGTGAGAATTATCTTCAAGAGAATGGGGTTTGGTGATCGGTGGATGTGATGGATGGAGTGCTGTATTTTTAACAATTCCATGTCCGTTCTTGTCAATGGTAGTCCAACGAAAGAGTTTAAGGTGGAGAAAGGACTTAGGCAAGGTGATCCCTTGTCTCCGTTTGTGTTTGTTCTAGTTATGGAGGCCCTCACGGCGTTAATGAAGAAATCCAAGGAAAGAGGTGAGTTCCGGGGCTTTAGATTGCATAACGGTTTCGAGGTTGATTTGCTTCAATTTGCGGATGATACGGTCATTTTAGCCGAAGGTGATACCGCGAATCTTTGGAGTATAAAAGCTATTCTTAGAGGTTTTGAATTGTTGTCGGGGTCCCGTGTTAATTTTCATAAGAGCAATCTTTATGGAATTAATGTAGGAGATTGGTTCTTGGAAGCGGCTTCATCCTTTTTATGTTGCAAAGTGGGCTCTCTCCCCTTCAAATTTCTTGGTGTAAGGGTAGGTGACAATCCAAGGAAAATTTCAATGTGGAAGGATCTTCTAGTGATGCTTAGAAAAAGACTAAATGTTTGGAAAGGGAAATACCTTAATATGTCGGGTAGGGTGGTGTTGATAAACTCGGTTCTTAGTTCTATTCCGATTTATTCTCTCTCTTTTTATAAAGCCCCCAAGAAGGTGTTGAAGGAGATTAAATCTATTCAAAGCAAATTCCTTTGGGGAGGTGTCGATCTCAAAAAGTCTATTAATTGGGTGGGTTGGAACACGGTATGTAAATCTCGGAAAGAAGGGGGTTTGGGTGTTAAAAATGTGGAGATTTTGAACGTGGCTTTGATAAGTAAATGGAAGTGGCGTATTTTGACGGAAAAGGAGGCGGTTTGGCAAGAGTTGTTAGAAGCTAGATACGGTAATACGAAGCTTAAGGTGTTGATAGGAGATGTTTCCGTTTTGAACAATAAGGATTCCTTTTGGTGGAGAGATTTAATTATTTCGGATAACTATGAGAAGCTTCTTCTTGATCATTTTACAAGTGCTATCAAATGTAAAGTAGGTTGTGGTTCTTTTACTCCTTTGTGGTATGCGACTTGGGCGGACAAATATTCCTTGATGGAAGGATTCACCGACCTCTTTATCTTATCTGTTAACCACTTGAGTGTTGTCATTGATGCAGGATCGATCGTGGGTGGAAGATGGAGATGGGATTTTGAGAAGTGGTTTGGTGTGGGGAGTGAGTTAGCGGATGTTGCAACAAGGGAGTATGTTTCTGTTCAGCCGGAGTCTTTGGGGGTGGTTCAGGCAGCCAGCAGGCAGTCGGAGGGAGCTGTTAGCGCTGATGGTGCGGCTGTTCTGGCTGGGTTGCACAGGCCCCTGTCGGAGCAAGTGGAGGCTGGTATGGCTGCCGGTTCCGATCATTCTGTCGCGGTTAACACTGCTATTTCGGGTTCTGCTGAAGGGCAACCTTGGTTTGATTCTCTGAAGCGTTTGTTGGTGGTTTTGAAGCATACGGAGGTGAACGGTTTTAATGAGGACAATTTCTCGTGGACGTTAACATCGAATGGTAGATTCACGGTGAAGTCTTGCTATGACCATTTTATGGCAATCCTTTCCGAAACCCCTATGGAGGAGAATAAGGTAAAGGCTTTGTCCTATCTTTGGAAGTGCATTGCTCCTTCTAGAATCTTATTTTTTGGTTGGAGATTTATTCTTGATAGAATAGCTACTAGGGACCAATTGGTGAGAAGAGGAATTTTGAGAGAAGGTAATGACTCCTTATGTGCCCTATGCTTGTTGGAGGAGGAATCTATAGAGCACTTGTCTTATTATTGTAGGGTAACTTCTAGCATTTGGAGAAGGGTATACATGTGGTTAGATTTATCCGAACTAATGTCTTTTGAGGATTTTGTGGCTTTTTTCCATAATTGTGGTAAACTTCTTTGCTTGAATAAGAGATCGATTGTGGCAATTGTGTGGCTCGCTACGGTTTAGTCTATTTGGTTAAAGCGTAACGCGGTGATTTTCAAAGAGGAGCTTTTTAGTTTTACCGATTGTATGTCGGAGATAGTTTATAACTCATGGGTTTGGCTTTGTTCCTCTTATAAGAAGGTGAACCTTTGTAATTATTATTATTGGAATATTCTACCTCTTGATTGCTTTGAGAGGTAGGAGCTTTCCGCCTTGTTTCGGGGTGGAGCATCCATTTTGCTCCTTATAATTCCATAGCTTATTGAAAAAAAAAAAAAAAAAAAGTAAGTTACATAGTTGTCACATTTATCGCTCAACCCTTATTTGATTTTATTTTTGTAAAAGAATCATTTCTTCTCTTCCATCATAGTTTTTATATTATTATTAAATTAAAAATAAATTTCATAAATATCAAAAAAATGAGACCGAAACTTTTTTTATTATTAAAATCTAAATTAAAAACAAGCTACAAAAAATTGTAGAATCAAAATTTTTCTGATTTCATTAAATATTTTTCTCACCGAAGTTAAATTCCAATTTACGGATTGGATGAAATTACAATTTTAAGTAGATTTAATTTAAAATCCTCAAGAATGGAAGACAATATGTTTAAAATAAAATTATTCTTGTAATAGAATTAAACTTTGTCTAATTTCATTAAATATTAATGTCATGAAGTTAAATTTCAAACTACTAGTTGAATGAAATTATGATTTTCATAGATTTAATTTAAAATTTTCAAGAATGAAAAAAGAAATGTTCAAAACAAAATTACATTTGTAATAAAAAATATGATATGTAATTAAAATTAAAATTTTGTGTTAATCATTATAAATAAAAATCTAAAAGAAAAAAAAACATTTTTAATATAAAAAATAACTCAAATTTTTTGTGCAATCTATTTTAAAAAGTGTATATGACTGAATATATTAGATAAGATATTGATACTTTTAAAAACGTTAATTAACAGAGAATATTATATTAAAACTAAAATAAATAAATAAATTTAGAGTAACTTTATTAATTTATTCTAAGAGTAAAAATATATATCCCCTTCATAGATTTTTCTTTCTTTCATATATATTTTCTCTATCTAATTTCTCTCTCATATATCTTAAATAGTTTTTCTTTCTTTTTTATCTCTTATCTCTATCATCTCTTCTTTTTTTTATCTTTTATAAATATTAATACTAAAATTATATATATAAGGTATTATAATTAAAAGAAATTGATCAATGCATAAATATGTCAAACAAAAATTATAAACTGAGATCTTTTTTGGACTATTTTGATAAAATGAAGACGGCAAACGAAAGATTAATTGTGGTGGTTATTTGGTTAGCTGTAATGTCGAACTTTGGATGATGAGAAATGCAATCACTACGCCAAATTTGGCTTTTAGCAGCACCCCTACGAAAGCGCTTTTAGGAAAAGCGCTGGCATAGGCTTCGCTAAAGACAAAATTAAAAAACACGCTAAAAAAGCGCTCTAATAGTGGGGGGGTATGAAAGCGCTTTTAAGAAGCGCTCTGGTAGGGGGGGGTTATGAGAGCGCTTTTCAAAAGCGCTCTGGTAGGTGGGGGGTACGAAAGCGCTTTACAAAAGCGCTCTGGTAGGTGGGGGGAACGTGGGGGGAACGAAAGCGCTTTTCAAAAGCGCTCTGGTAGGGGTGTTTAATGAGAGCGCTTTTTGTCAAAAGCGCTGGTATAGACCAGGCTATGAGAGCGCTTTTCAGAAGCGCTTTAGTAGCCTTTATTACTAAAAATTAAAAACCAAAACACGCGTTACTGTTTCTCATTTCTCTCTTTCGTTTTCTGCAGAACCCTTCCGTCCACCACTGTTCTTCATCCACAAACCCTCACTGCACGCGAAACCCTTCCGTCCACCACCATCGGCAACCACCGTCGGCGTCCCTCCGTCGGCTTCTCCTCCGTCACTCGTTTTATCCACCGCCGGTGAGTTTTAGGTTTAATTTTCAGTGAAAATTTTATTTGGTATCAAAGATTGAACTTCTGCCTGCAACTTGTTTGATGAAATGCCTGAAAGAAATGATTTGAGTTGATAATTGATGAAATGCCACAATCCTTAGTAGGTATTTTTAAATTCTAAGTTGATTTACTTCCGCTTTTCATGATTCAAAAATCCATGGTTTTTTGGCTGTAGTGTTGATAAAATTCTGAAGTTACTGAATACAAAATAGACTTGCCACTGTTTATCACAAAATTTTGGCATTTCATCAAACAATAGTAACATAGTACGGCTAAACTTGCACCATGAGTATCACAAAATTTTGGCATTTCATCAAACAATAGTATCACAAGTGTAGCTTATTAATGTATTAGAATGAGACTTTTCTATTAGAATTGAGTTAACCAAATCTTTGTGCCATCTTCAAATCTTTGTCTCTGGTTTCTACTTTAAAATATATATTATATACTTTTATTTATATATAATAACTCTATGATATATATGTTGTGTGTGTATGAGATTGAGAGTGATGGTATATATATATTGTACAATAAATTGGCTTGTTCAAGGATGCCAAGTACTGTAAAGTATGAGAATGACAGCACATAGAGAAATTAAATAATAAATAATATATAATAATAGTAATAATATATACCTTATGAGAGTTGAATTAATGAGGAAGAGAGAAGGTAAAGAATGAAACAAGAGTGAGTTAATGTATATAGACAAGGATGATTCATAAGGTTTGCTTTTGAGCAAAAAGTTTTATAGCTTCGTGTTAGTAGTGGTGTATTTAATTAACTGCATCGTGTGTCTTGTGTTAGTAGTGTTAGTAGTGGTGTATTTAATTAACTGCATCATGAGCTATTCACCCATTCTTATTATAATCATACATTGAATTGAATTTCTTGTATAGGTCTGACTGGATTGATAACTTTGGATCTCTTTGGAGCTCGTATCATTGACTCTGGTACTACATATTTAGGAGTATGTACACACATCAAACTATTGTTGATTTCCTTTGTTCAATCGATTTTGTCTTGGTGGTTACTAACTTTGTGAATTTGCTATAGGGGTAACTTGTGTATAGTGAAAGTTTGATCGTTTCCCAGCCTAGTTCGACGTTTGGCGTTTTCTTGAGTTCGGTAACATCCGAGGTAAATTTCTTTCTCAAATTACTGGTATTATGATGAATTTGTCTGAAATTGTGTGATTATATATGTTACGTTTTATTGCTTCGGATTCATTCCGTTTATACTTTGCGTTTTGACAGAAACACATTAGTTTTATGTGTTTAGAGAGTTAATATAGGAGGTACTTACTAACTTTGTGAATTGAATTCGCCATAGGGGTTACTTGTGAAGAGTGGAAGTTTGACCGTTGTTGTTTAGCTTAATTAAGACATGGATAAGACATGGATGAATTCAAACCGATTGTCGAAAGAGTACGAGAAAGGGGTATGGGAATTTGTTGAGTTTGCGGTTGCGAACTCCAAAGACCCGCTTCGAATGCCGTGTCCTTGCTTGGGTTGCTATTATGCCGGGGGTAAGGTTGACGGGAATCAGTTGGGATCTCATTTACTACGGTTTGGAATTGATAGAAGTTATACATGTTGGACAATGCATGGTGAGAAAAGTACCGGGAATGCTGGGTCGAGGTGTAATAGGAAGTATGCTTCAAACGACGATTGCACAGACACATACGATTGTGATCGAGTCGAAGAGATTGCAGAAGCGCTGGAAGAAGATCTAGCGGATTGTCCCAAAATGTTTGAGAGGTTGGTAAGCGATGCAGAGAAACCGTTGTATGATGGTTGTTCAAAATTCACAAGATTGTCTGCGGTGTTAAAGTTGTACAACTTAAAGGCGGACAATGGATGGTCGGATAAAAGTTTCACAGAGTTATTAGCCCTTATGAAAGATATGCTACCAGAGGATAATGTTCTTCCCAATCGAACGTATGAAGCCAAAAAGATGTTGTCTTCTATTGGAATGAGCTATGATAAGATACACGCATGTCCAAACGATTGCGTTTTGTTTCGAAACGAGTATGCAGCGTTGAATGAGTGTCCTAAATGTGGTGCCCCTCGATATAAGAAAAAGTTGTCTCCTGCTAAAGTCTTATGGTATTTTCCTATAATTCCGAGATTTAGACGCATGTATCGTAGTGAGACCGATTCAAGACACTTGACTTGGCATGCAGATGAAAGAATTATTGATGGAAAGTTGCGACATCCGGCAGACTCACCACAATGGAGTAAAGTTGATACTGAATATCCTGAATTTGGAAAAGAAGCAAGAAACCTTCGGTTGTCATTGTCTACTGATGGAATGAACCCGCATGGTATTCAAAGTATCTCGCATAGCACATGGCCTGTGATTCTTATGATTTATAACTTACCTCCGTGGCTATGTATGAAGCGTAAGTACATGATGTTATCTATGCTAATTTCTGGGCCTAAACAACCAGGGAATGACATAGACGTATACTTGGCACCCTTAATCGAAGATTTAAAGTTTTTGTGGGAGAGAGGTGTGGAGGTTTACGATGGGTATAGGAAAGAAAGTTTCAACTTGAGGGCGATGTTGTTTGGAACAATTAATGATTTTCCAGCATACGGAAATCTATCCGGGTACAGCAACAAGGGTCAAAAGGCGTGTCCTGTTTGTGAAGATGAAACCGATACGACACGATTGGCGCTTTGTCAGAAGAATGTCTTTCTCGGCCATCGTAGATTCTTAAATTCTAATCATCACTACCGTGGGTGGAGAAAAGCATTCAATGGAGAGGCCGAACATCGTACAGCCCCGCCTTTTTTGTCAGGTGATCAAATTTTTGAAAAGGTGAAAGATGTGAGCACTCAGTTTGGCAAGCCTTTTGCACATTCAATTGTCAAGGGTGGGTGGAAGAAGAAGTCAATTTTCTTTGAACTTCCATATTGGAAGTCGTTGTACGTAAGACATTTCCTGGATGTTATGCATATTGAAAAAAATGTATTTGACAGCGTTATAGGTACGCTACTCAATATACAAGGAAAGTCTAAGGATGGCGTTAACATAAGGAATGACATGGTAAACATGGGGATGAGAACTGAATTGGGGCCCGTGACGAAAGGAAGACGAACATATCTGCCACCTGCTGTTTACACTCTATCTAGAAAGGAGAAGAAAACATTGTGTAAGTTCCTCAGTGAAGTAAAAGTTCCAGAAGGCTACTCTTCAGATATTAGAAGACTTGTGTCCATGAAAGACCTCAAGTTAAAGAGTTTGAAGACGCATGATTGCCATGTTATAATGGAACATTTTTTACCAATAGGTATACGTTCTATTCTGCCAGAAAAAGTAAGAAGCGCAATAACTAAGCTGTGTTTCTTCTTCAGGTCTATTTGCAGTAAGGTGGTCGATCCCGCGATCTTACCAACATTGCAAAATGAGATAGTTGTTACTTTATGTGATCTTGAAATGTATTTTCCTCCCTCGTTTTTTGACATAATGGTTCATCTAGTCGTTCATCTTGTGAAAGAGACACAACTGTGCGGACCAGCTTATATGAGATGGATGTACCCTGCTGAACGTTATATGAAAATATTAAAAGGGTACGTGAAAAACAGAAGTCGACCGGAGGGTTGTATTGCCGAGCGATACGTTGCTGAAGAAGCGGTTGAGTTTTGTACTGAATATCTGTCAAATGTTCAATCAATTGGACTCCCCAAATCTCATATTGTCGAAAAAAAAGAAGGAAAAAGGCTAATTGGAAATAAAGTTGTGACAGTATCAATGGTCGAACGGGATCAAGTGCACTTGTATGTTCTGCACAATGAGATTGAGGTTGAGCCGTTTGTTGAAATGCACAAAGTTGTTCTCCGAGATTTAAATCCAAATAGAAATGAGAACTGGATAGTACGAGAGCACAATCGAAGTTTCATACCGTGGTTTAGAGATCATATTTATTCAAAGTATCGTTCAGATCCTGCTTCAGTAACAGAAAGGTTGAGATGTTTAGCCTATGGTCCATCTGTAATTGTACTTTCTTATAGCGCATACGCAATTAATGGATACACATTTTATACCAAAGAACAGGATGATAAAAGTACTATGCAAAATAGTGGTGTAACCTTGGTAGCTGAAGCTATGCACATATCAAGTGCGAATGACTTAAATCCGAAATTTGCAAATTTGTCATATTTTGGGGTTATCGAGCGCATTTTGGTGTTTGATTACGCGAAGTTTCAGATTCCTGTATTTGGTTGCAAGTGGGTTGAAAATAATAGTGGCGTACGAATGGATAAGTCAGGATTTTTGCAAGTGGATCTCAATAGGGTAGGGTACAAAGATGAGCCTTTCATTCTAGCCTCTCAAGCTAAACAAGTGTTCTATGTCAATGATCCGACAAGTACGAAATGGTCTATAGTGCTTTTATCTAACAAAATAGTTGATGAAAAAATTGAAGATCAAGGTGATATTGGTGTTGGCATTGAATCTTGTACAAGAAACGATCAAAATGAGAATGAATCTTGTATTAGAAATGATCATAATGAGGGTATTTGGATCAATCCAACCGTCCGCATTGTTAAGAGACGCGTAGTACATAAACCTACCAAGAAAAGAAAGAGACGTTAGTGATAAAGGTAATAGTATACATAGTCCGACTAATTTGTTTTATTCAATTTGGTGCATATTCTCGTTTTGTACATAACTTTTGAACCATGTATCCGCTTGTTGACTTCTTTACATGTAACTATACTATTTTGACGATTCCGGAGCTGCTCATGCACTTATCTTTACATTTCGGGACTATTTTTTTATCGGTTTTGCTTCTGCCCGTAATCAAAAGTCGGGCTTAGGGTCTGAATTTCGGAAAACCGACTTTGTTTTTGAGTCCGTGGCGACGTTTTACCATAGCCATGTAAATTTCGTTCAATTCCGATAACTTTCTTTTTTACGCTTATTTTGATTTGTACCGATTTCGTTTCCGATTTACTTGTACATGCATGGTTTGACTTCCATTTGACTTGTATAGATTGTTAGCTTATTAATAGTGTACTAATGTGCTTTAGTTTGTTTGATACAGGTTCAATGGCTTCAGATAGAGATGCTCCACCTGAAAACCCACCTGAAAACTTACAAGAAAACTCACAAGAAAGAGTTGCTTCGGATACAAATGCTCCACCTGATACTGAAGCAAAAGAGGTTGCACGAGGCATCACTATTATGAGGAGTATCATACGACATAGAGACCAAGGATTAGTATACCGATTGGAATGGAATTCTGATAAACAACCAATTGGTCCTAATTCTGCAAAGTTGACAAGTTATATTGGTACACTTGTCCGTATGCATATTCCGGTCTCCATAGCTACCTGGAAATCGAAAACGAAAAATTTAGAATTGGAGGAGAAAAAACAAGCGATTTGGGAAGAGCTTCAGGTATATATCATATATGGTTAATTGTTGTTATTATCTTGACGATAAATTGTTTAAATTATTTATACTAACACACTATGCGTACGTTTTTTTGCAGAGGACTTTTGAGATACCAGATGAACGTAAAAGCTACATACTTAGTTTGGCCGGCAAGAGATATAGAGGGTGGAAAAGTTTTTTGACAAACACCTATCTTAAGGATAAAGATGGAAAATTTCTTGAAGATGCACCGGGACGGCCAACAAAGTATGCGACCTTCATTGATGAAGCAGATTGGGCTGAGTTTGTAAAGCAAAGAGATGAAGCTTTTCAGAAAAAGAGTGCCACGAATAGGGAGAGAGCATCCAAACCCGCGTATCCATACAAAAAAGGGCGTTTGGGATATGCACGCTTAGAGGATAAAATTGTAAGTAAATAGAAATTCGATTTAATTAATTGTCTACATGTGCATGTTTTAATTGACGATTTTATCGTTTGTGTCAATGCATAGTTGGAGGAGACTAAAAGTGAGGAAGCTTCACTTCCTGTACATGTGTTGTGGAAGGAAGCTCGTGTGGGCAAGAATCACGCTGTCGATCCCGATGTTCAGAGAGTTTATACTGAATGTGTAAGTATAATACTATGTCTTTAATTAAATCAAATGTTTTTTAATATATAAATGACTTTTTATCTCCACTAATAATTATTTAAATGTAAATGAATTACAGGAGACCTTGTCGCAATCGGCATCCACCGGTGAGGAGAGCGTACTTAGTAGAGTACTAGATGCTCCCGAGTATCCCGGTCGGGTGAGGGGTAAGGGTCATGGTGTGACTCCAACCTCTTTTTATAAGAGTTCTAGGAGAAGATCAAATCTTACCAATGAAGAAGTGTTGCAAAAGTTGGCGGAATTGCAAGCACAGGTCTCTGAATTGCAAAGAGATAAAGATATGTATATGAGAGAAAAGTGCAACACTTCATCGGTGAGAGAAACTAGTGATAAGGCTAGTATCAACTATCAAAAGAAATTTCCCGAGGTAATTATAAGTTTTTTTCCTTACAAACTGTTCTATTTTATTAATGATAATGACTTTATATTTACTTTTGGTTTAGGGCATTTCATCTTGCCAACTATACTTATCGGAACCGAATTATCGACTAGTTGGCAAGGGAAAAGTGCACAACACTTCGGGAGATTTACTTCACCACAGACCGCTCCCGGATGGACACCTGAAAGTATCGGTGGATGTTGTATTAGATCGTGATGCGATTCTACCGGTACCTGACATGGTCTCAGAGACGACATTGCTGCGAGATGCAATAGGATCGTTTGTTGCATGGCCCTCGGAGCTCATTACCATTAGTGATGAGGTAAATTGAAAACGATTATGAATCATTTAGTTTTCGAATGTCAATTCTAAACCGTTTATTAATTATGTTTTACATTTTATTTTTAGACTGCTCCTATAAAACCCGCAATTAAGGGTAAAGGGATTTTACAGGAGGAGGAGTCTGTTGCATCGCTAAAAGAGGTACATTTAAAGTGTTAATATATAATCTGAATCAAAATATGCATGATTTTATATTTTACCTAACTTATATGATTTTTAGGCATCCGCTCGGGAGTCACAACAAGTGACGCAGCAGGTTCGTAGCGTACCACCCAGTGGTCCTCCGAAGCAAGCGGCAAGAAAAGGCGGTGCTTTTGTGCCTCGATACCGGGCGACACTCGCAACAATGGTTGATATGTCCGATATGAAGGATGGTGCTTTACGGGAAATCGATATGGATGAAAGTGTCTTCGGTATTGAGTTCAAGTCACATATTACAATTGATGACTTGCAAGAGATTTTTAACCAAGATCAACTAGGCGTCAGTAATATGCAATCATACATCCGGTAATATTCACTCATCCGATATATTATTTAATTAGTCCCACAATATAATTTATTTACACTTTTCAATGAAAAGAATCTAATGTTTATTATGTTTTTATTTAAGGTTGTTGTATGACAGAGTGTTGCGCGGGACTGCATTGTCTAACAGATTCCGGTTCGTGTCTTCCGCCCATTGCAGCGGAATGGAAATTGTTTCGGATCCGGAATCTGTTAGACAGCGCTTAGTCGATAGATTCATGTCCACCGGCAATACAGAATGTCTGCATCTTTGGGCGTATAATACCCGACCAGTAGGGTTAGTTTCTCATTCTTTATTCATCTAATCTCTGTTTCTTTAGTGTATAGCAATATTTTCATATAACCTATTGTTTTAATTTATAGAGCACACTGGTTGCTGCTTGCTATCAACCCGATAAGGGAAGTCGTGTATTATCTGAATTCGGTAAAGGGTGAATGGACCAATTATCCGGCCATGAAGGAAATCGTTGATTTGTAAGTAGGATCGTTCTAAATATATATTCGTGTATATTTATATATTTACTTATTTGTGGGATTGATCTAAACATATGCTTTTATATATTTGTTAATTAGATCAATACAAGTATTCCGTAGTCAACGGGACGCACAGGTATCCCGGACTAAATCAAACAACATCACCTGGATCGAAGTGCAGGTACATTACTTTTCACAAATTTGCTTATAATATTTATGCTACTTGGTAAAACAAGACAACTTATATAGAATCTTATTTGTTTTTCTATGTAGTGTCCGCTACAGCGTAACAGTTCAGACTGCGGATACTTTGTATTGAGGTTTATGAAAGAAATCATTCAGGCGAATCAATTAGAGATTCCTCCCACGGTATAAAGTTATAACTTAAGATAATTTCATATAATTTATTACATTTACCTAAATATATTATTCATATTATGTTTTTGTTTTATAGTACCTTGACGAATTCCGTGCTGCTGGGTACTCGAAGCTAAAGTTAGAAGAAATCAAAGAGGAATTGTGTCAATTTTATATTAAGCTATTTTTCATGCAGATTTGAACTATAATATTGTTGATTTTGTAATGATGTATATATATAATTTTGTAATGATGTATATATATAATTTTGGATATTATAATGGTATATATTAGTATATATATTGTCTTACTGATGGCTGAAATAATATAGTCGAAAATATATTACAGGTCGAAAATATATTACAGGTCGAAAATATTACAGGTCGAAAACATTACAGGTCGACTGGGAGGATTAAATTATAGGCTGCACATAAAAATACCTCATTTAGCAACTACAGCGCTTCTAAAAAGCGCTCTTAAAGGTCCACATACTAGAAAAAGCGCTCTCATAGGGGGGCCTACCAGAGCGCTTTTCAAAAAGCGCTTTTGTATGCTGCGTAATTTTTTAATTTTTTTTGCTTTTTTACTGGTCTTTGCCAGCGCTTTTACTAAGAAGCGCTCTTAAAGGGGGGTCTACCAGAGCGCTTTTTCCAGGAAAGCGCTCTTATAGGGGGTCCTACCAGAGCGCTTTTTCCAGGAAAGCGCTCTTAAAGGGGGGGTCTACCAGAGCGCTTTTAAAAGCGCTTTCGTAGCCTACGCCAGCGCTGGCTTTGGCAGCGCTTTAAAGCGCTGTTAAAGGCCAAAAAAAGCGCTGTGAAAGCTCTTGTACGGCGTAGTGAATCTTGTTCAGACGAAATATTTTGACGAGTGTTTCAGTGCTATTGTGCTTGTTTCTTAGAATGGTTTATTGACGAGTGTTTCAGTGCTATTGTGCTTGTTTCTTAGAAGTGGTTTATGTCAGTTAATGTTTCATCTGTGTCCTATAATTTTCACTTTTAAAATATTTTACCTCTGTAGTATATTAAGAGGTAATTGTTCGGACGATTGAATCTTCTTTGTGATTAATACCATTACTTGTTTATCCAATCACTTAATTAATCATCCTCATAGTTTTCGATTCGTTCTTTATTATTAATAAAATATAATAATAATAATATTATAATAAGGATACATTTATACGATAAATTAAAAACAATTATTTTTGGTCATGATTTTGTTATAGTAATAATCATTGTACATGCAGGGAGGGCGAATCCAACAATGTAATAACTACCTGTATTAACAAGTTTGGTTAAATTCCATATCTTGACAACAAGAACTTGCAAATTGTAATCTTTACAAGAAAGAGATAAAAACACAGCTCTGATGATGTGAATATGAAGAAGGGTACCCACCTCAATAATATACAATTTATTACAAGAAATAAATAAAAATTTCCTTAAAAGTATAAAATAAAGAAAAACTGTAGAGTGACCCTGCAGACAAGGGAATCAAATGAAGGAGTGGCTGTCACTTTTGAAGTTGCTGAGTTAGGAGGGAAAACAAAAACATATACATATGCATATGCACTCATTAAATACAATACAATATGTGTTGAATAAATATTTACAGGACCCATATGAGAAAAAAAAGTTTTACATATAGACAAAAGGTTTACTTCACATGGGGCATGCATGTGATGTGAATGTACACTTACATTTTTTGTCTACCATGTGGAATGGATTAACCCTAACATTTTTATCTGTCAACAGCTAAGCAATCCACCAATCTTATTATTATTATTATTACTATTATTATTATTCTTTTTTCTTTCTTTCTTTTTATTCCTTTCCTTGCATCTTGTCCAAGTTAAATTGAATTTTGACAAATGACTTACACGTGCATGCACCACTAGATGATGTAAAATTAAATTAAATTAACAAAGTCGGATTTTATGGCCCAGCACATGAAAGAGTGATTGTTGATTTAGGTATAGTTTCATTTTCTTAGAATTAAATAACCACCCAACATATACTGTTGTAAAATATATAATTTTTTTTATTTTTATAAATAATTTAGGGTTAATGAGATTTTTGCCATTTTGAGCTGAGTTAGAAAAAAAAATGTACTATTATTTTTTCAATTACATTATATATTTTATTTCTTTTATTGACATTAGACTGCACAAAAAATCTCAATAATAATTAATAGGCTTAATTGCAACTTTAGTCCTCCTATTTTGTCTTTTTCTTGATTTTGATCCTTCTATTTTAAAAATCACTATTTCAGTCCCCTTTTTAAGTTTTCTGTGCAATTTTCGTCCCCCTATTTTGCTTTTTTCTGCAAAATTAGTCCCTATTTCTGTCTCTTTTTCAATAGAAAATTCAAAAAAGGGACCAAAATCGTGGTTTTAAAAATGGGGGGACTAAAATCGAGAAAAAGACAAAATAGGAGGATCAAATTTGCAATTAAGCCTAATTAATATTACCTTAAGTCATTTTGACGAGTTCTATTTTCTTTTTCTGACATGTAATTTTATTTGTATAGCTAGGGTGTAAAAGTAAAAGATTGATATACTAAAAATGAGTTTATATTTTGATTGAAAAAAAGTTTTTACCTCGGTTATGTGAGCTGGGTTTTTTTTTGTGTAAGCAAGATATTATATAATAGAGAACTGAGGGTTCTCAAAACCTGTTTACACGAAGACGGGAAAAAACCCGGAACAAGAGAAAAATTACACGCCAATTACAAAAGAATTACGAGAGAAAAAGAATTGGATCCTTACTAAACTCGTAAAAGGAATAATTGGAATGTGTAATTTTTCCGCAAAAAGACCACTTCCAAACAAGAAGCTTAATGCTCCAAACAATGTCGTTAACGTTCCAACCCTCCTCCCGGAAACAAGCTCCATTCCTAGTGATCCATATAGTCCAAGTTGTTGCCAACCAAACCACATCAACTTTGCTATCTACTAACTTTTGTGTACAAAAGAACCTATGTCAATCCATAAAATTGGACAAACATTCGTCCTCCATATAACCCACTTTACCAACCCAAAAAGCTATTTCTTTCCAAATATTCTTCACCACGTCACAACCAAAAAAGGAATGGTTTCTATTCTCTACATCCACTCCACAAAAAAACACATTAAATTATCAACGGGAAAATGAATACCTCTCAAGACCAAAAGATCCTTGGTAGGTAATCTATCATGAAGGAGTCTCCAACCAAATGCCTTAATTTTGAAAGGCACTTCTACTTTCCAAACAAGCCGAAAAACGTCATCAAATTTGTTAGGTGGTCCATGCGGGACAAAGTCTTTACCGTAGAAAGCATAACAAGAAGCCACGGAAAAATCCAAACCTTTATTACCCTCCCACTTTACCGAGTCCTTACCATCCTTAAATCCTCCAAAATTACCCACCAAAAGACTAAAAGAGAGGAACCGACTCCTCACCTCGGCATCCTCCAAAACCAACACGGAAATACCAAAATCCCCCCACCTCCAAACACCCTCCAACCACCCTCCCATAGCCGCCACCGACACCCCCTTCAAACTAGAAAACAAAAACAAGTCCGGAAACAAATCCTTCAAAATGACACCGTCCAACCACCTTGCTTCCCAAAAAGGAGTGTTGAAACCATTATGAACATCAAACAAACAACACTCCTTTATAGGATCTCTAAACGAGCGATAACCAATCTTCACTAAATCCCTCCACCAAGAAGAAAAAGAAGAAGAAGAAGGAATTTTGAAACCATCACCCCCATGAAAAATAAAAGAAAATAAATCTCCGTACCTTGCTTTCAAGACGTTAAACCAAAGAGATTCGTGACCATTTAGGATCCTCCACCTCCACTTGCAAAGGAGTGCTAAATTAAAAGCCGAAATATTTTTTATCCCTAAACCCCCTTTGTCGAACGGAGACATCACCCTTTTCCAACTAATCCAATGTATCTTCCTTTTCTCTTCCACTCCACCCCACAAGAAATTACTTTGAATCGAATTGAATTCTCTCACCACCTTCAACGGCATTTTATAGAAAGACATCGTAAAAATTGCAAGTGGCGTAAGAATCGCTTTCAAAAGAGTGATACGCCCTCCCAAGTTTAGAAACCGATTCTTCCACCCCGTTAACCGCTTCTTCACCTTACTCAAAAAGGGGAGCCATGTCGAAGTCTTCCTAGGATCACACCCGATCGGAATACCAAGAAAAGAGAAGTTATTTTCCTCCACTTTGCATGAGAGAAAATAGGATGCGGCATCCAAAAAAGATCTCCTAACATTGATGCCAATCAACTTACTTTTATGGTAATTAATTCCAAGACCCGATACCATTTCAAACGCCTTTAGAACTGTTTTGATGGCCCAAAGATGTTTCCATGTTCCCTCCCCCACAATCATAGTGTCATCCGCAAATTGAAGAAGATCCACACAACAAGCACCCTTAATAGAAAACCTCCCGAAATCTCCTATATCAATGGATTTCCTAATAAGGCCCGTCAATCCCTCCGCCACCAAAACGAAGAGGAAAGGAGATAATGGATCACCTTGTCTCAAACCTCTAGAAACTCCGAATTCCTTTGTGGGGCTACCGTTCACAAGCACCGACATATTACTATTAAACACCAACAACTCCATCCATCCCATCCATTTCTTCCCGAAGCCCATCCTTTTCATCATGTAACGCAAGAAGCTCCAACTAACTTTGTCGTAAGCTTTCTCGAAATCCACTTTAAAAAGCATACACTCTCTACCTTCCTTCCTAGCATAATCAATCACCTCATTAGCCACTAACACTCCATCCAACAATTGTCTACCGGGCACAAAAGCGTTTTGGCAAGGAGAAATGATAGAATTAAGCACCCCTTTAAGTCCTCCCGCCAATAGTTTGGCGATAGCTTTGTACAAACATCCCACCAAACAAATAGGCCTATAGTCGTCCAAGGTCAACGGATTTTGCAACTTCGGAATCAAAGTCAAAAAAGAAGATGTGACCGCCTTTGAAATAACTCCTCCATCAAAGAAATGATTGAAGAATTTAACGAAATCCTCCTTAAGAAACGGCCAACAATTCTTAATGAAAAGAAACGTGTAACCGTCCGGGCCCGGACTTTTGTCTATCCCACAATCCCAAATAGCCTCCTTGATTTCACTCTCTTGAAATGGTTTTTCAAGGAGCAAACCTTCTTCAATGCTAATACTTTTGAGATCTATCCCTTCCAACAAAGGCCTTTCTACCTCCGGTTCGACAAATTTCTTGCTAAAATGATTGAAAACCTCCTCTCTAATCTCCTCCACCGATTCTACCATACCCCCCTCCGAGAGGAGAGGACCTAAATGATTAAACCTTCTTTTTTCTTTCATCACCTTGTGAAAGAAACTACTATTCGCATCTCCCTCTTTCATCCATCTCACCTTTGATTTTTGGATTAGCATGTTCTCCTTAATTCTCATATTACTCCATATTCTACTAGACGCCTCTTTCCTCTTTTCCACCAACTCCCGACGCAATTCTTCGGACACATCTTCCAACCTACTATCCACCATATTTAATTCCCTAACTCCCTCTTCGACTTCCAAATCAAACCTTCCGAACACATCTATATTCCACCTCCTAAGCTTCTCCTTTAAAAGTCTAAGTTTTTCCTTTAACACATAATCGCCTCTCCCTCGAACATTCATAGATTTCCACTCTTTCTCCACAAAAGGCAAGAAAGAATCAAAAGAGAACCATTCATTATTAAATTTGAACGGTTTCGGTCCCCAATTAACATTATCCTTCACTAACCAAACCGGACAATGATCCGAGATATCCCTATCGCCAATGATTTGACCAACCACCCCCCACTTGTTAACAACTTGATACGAGACAAGAAATCGGTCAATTCTACTCATAGATTTACCGTCACCGCTATACCAAGAGAATTTTTTTCCTTTGCTCGGAACATCCACCAAATCACTATTAACAATGAACTCCGCAAATAAGTCAATCTCGATATTATTAATAGTAACCGCTCTCCCCTTCCTCTCCCTTCTATCCTTTATGGCATTAAAGTCCCCTCCAAAAATCCATTCGCCGTCGGTAAAAACATTCTTCAATCTCAACAACTCTTGCCACAACAATTTCTTTTTGATAATATCACACGAAGAATAGACGTTGACCACATAGTAAATATCATTCTTCCATAGGACTTTTATTCCTAAAAAACCGTCCCCTCTAAAACTACTAATAACCTCCATATTGATGGAATTCCACAAGATAATCAAACCTCCCGACCTCCCCACATAGTTGGAAAAAGAATATCCAACCTCACCACCATACCATAAGCTTTTAGCCATCTCCTCCTTAAAGTTAGAAATTTTCGATTCTTGAATCAAAAATAACTTCGCTCCTCCTTTCTTAATCAAGTCCTTTATTCTCCTTCTTTTAAGTGCATTCGCACATCCTCTAACATTCAAGGATCCTAAAATCATTGGGGATCCTTTTTTGACTCCCTCCTAGACACCGATTCCTTAGCCCCCCCTTTTTCAGAACTACCACACTTGCTCTCCAAGTCATTTCTACCATCCACATTCACAACCCCCAAAGCCATCATAGCCGCTAACAATTTTCCTCCCATATTACGATCCAAGTGCTCCCAAATCCGCCCATTATTCCTACAAATATCCGACTCTTCCGTTTGTTCTCCGTAACACAAAGAACAGGATAGAGAAGAATCCGAACGCACCAAACCATTCACACAAGGCGCGTTGCCAACTTGCCCTGAACATACAGTCTTCTTACCAACACAACTTTTCCGCCCCTGCCCCTTTAATTTGCTTCCAACTCCTCCTTTGCCAACCATTTTTCTAAACCGCAGTTTTTTATTCCCCGTGTTTGGATCTTCACGAATCAAGCTGCAATTCACCACTGAATTAACAGACCCGGTACCAATAGCATCACCGGCTGAGAGGACCAGGACCGGCTGCCCTGCTACTTCAGCAGCGGCAGAAACAGTGCCCAGCATCCTGTCAAAAAGCCCATTAGAAGAAGAAGAAACAGCCCCAGCAACTCCCAAGTTACGCTTCAAACCAATACCACAACAACCTTTGTTACAATTTTTTAAAACAGCGCCAAAATCTCCCAAGTTACGGTTCAATCCATCACCAAACCGACCACTGTTAGTTTTTGCCAAAACCGCATCACTGCCCCCATGCCTCCCCTCTCCCGACTTTGGAACAGACTTAGCAACCACGGAAATAGCCCCAAAACCGCTATCAGAAAATTGTTCAATGATGTCCTCCGAGTTTACCAATACCGCACCATTGTTGCTATTACAATTCACCAAGACAGCAGCATTATCTCCCAATTTATTGTTCACACCATCACCACAACAGCCACTGTTTTTATTTTCCAACACCGCACCACTGCCACCACACTTCCCCTCACCCGACTTTGGGACAACCATATCGACAAAAGGAGTAGCCCCAAAACCACTTTCTGAAAGATGTTCTATGATGTCGTCCGAACACTCATCAACCGAATTGATACTCTGCTCCTGCAAATCATTCATCCAGAATTCATCCGAGTCCGAGGACTCGGGGCCAGTAATTTGAGTTTTAGAATTACCTGGATTTATCCTCAACGCGTCATAGATTTCCTCCCTCAAGAACAAAGAAAAAGACTTCTCGTCTATCACGACCTCCACGGACTCCGGTACTGAGGCACCAATGTCAACTATCAGCAGGATTCTTGCAAAGTCATAACATGCTTTAGAAGTCGTGTTCGCGTCAATGCTCACGAACGAACCGATGCCCTCAGCTAACTCCACAAAGAAATCGTCGTCCCAAGCGTGAGCCGGGATTCCGAAAACCTTTATCCACACAATCCTGCTCCCATCTATATCAGTATCCTCCCACTTTCTAATATCACTGAACCAACCTTTCCACCAAGTTTCGCCCTCACCGATTAAGTCCTCAATGAAACCCTCCTCCATTTCTTGAAGCAAACAACGATTACCCCCCAGAGGAGTGACTTTAATAACATACATCCCTTCCAATTTGAATTGAGTTTGAATAGAATAAGCCGAACCCGAAATCAGAACATTTCCGACATACGCTTTAGCCAATCTCGCCTTTGTTTCTGCCTTAGATTTGAAGTTCAGTATGCACTTCTTCTCCTTCAAAATGGAATTCTCGGTTACCTGTGCATAGGACCTGTTATTTCTTCTGAACCCTCCATTAATCTGATCAGAAGCTTTAACAAACATCCCCTGCTGAGGCTTCGCTGAAACTGAACCTGAACCTGCCCCTGAATAAGGTTTGCCGCTGAAACCTGTTGTCTCGCCCCTCTGAAACCTTGGAATGTTGGCGTGGATTTTCTTCCCCAGTATGAAAATGTTATCTACCCTCACTGCTAACATCCTCACATCCTTCTCTTCGAAGAATTTCGCGAAACCGAACCTTTTGCCCACCAAATTCCTCCTCGGAGCTATTGCTACTTCTAACACCTTGCCCACACAACCAAACAACTCAAAAAGATCCTTAGCGTTGTAGGAATCAGGAAATTCAGAGAAATAAACCGAACACTCCTCTGAGGACTGAACCGGAATGTTTGCGTTTCTCCCCCCGAACGGGAAAGTATCCCATTTAGGTTTCAAAGACCTAAAAGCACCCTTCCTCCTAACCTCCTCCCAACCACCTTGTCGTGGACCACCGCGCCTGTTGAACATAAGAAAGAAGAAAGAAGAAGACGGTAGAAGAGAAGCGAAGGGATTCTCACTAGCCTCGACAAGGTCCCTGTTTCGAAAAACAGGAGTTTAAACCGAAATCTTGACAATGAAAACCCTAAGATCCAGATCCACCGTAGAAGACACAGAAGCGCGGCCTTCAGAACCCGCGACGGCTCGCCGGAGCATCCACGACCATTTCAAATTATAGATCAAGCATATATGATAAATTTGTTCAAAAATAATTTGACAATAATGAACAATTAGTTTCAACCACGACTCTACCACATCATTATTGTCTTAAAATAGTAAATCTAGATGTATACAAAAATCTGAATCTCAGCTGACGGCTTTTTCGTTTGATTGGGTTTTCACTTAGGAGAAATCTTCAATTTTTTATTTCTGATGGATTTTTCATAGAGATTAAATTAACAACAACGAAGTCATTCTTAACGATGGATTTGCAAGAAAAGCGAAATATTTTGTTAAAGGTTGATTTTTTTGATATAATTTTTTTGTTATTATTAAAATTATCTTTTTCAATACATAGTTGAAAATGTTGTTAAGAGAATATATGAATTAGTTATTATTGTTGAGTTTTAATATTTTTAACAACAATAAACATTGCTATAAAGTTACATCTTTTGCTTTTTTTTAACTAACATCAAACATTTTTAACAAAGCATTCATTTAATGAAATCATTTTAACAATTACAAGAGAAGATATATTAAGGAATCACCATTGAGACATTTCTCTATTCTGCAATCCATCCTAGAGAATTTATTATACTTCATGCAATGCTTTTATCATAAGTATTTGCATTTTAACACTCTGCATTCAAGATAAATCATTATGGTATTTACTTTCTTATTGGTTGGTTGGTGTGAGTTTTGGGTAGATCGCTGATGTTTCATGTGAATTGATGAGTTGACAATGTCTCGATCGATGATAATTTATAAATGGACAACAAATATTCATTACATATAAACAAAAAAAAAATAGTTTTTCCCTCGGTTGCCAAGGCAACTGAGAAAATAGGTATTAAATAAAAGTTTAAAAAATGCGCTAAAATTTAATTGTTGGATTAGAAGGTGTGTTGATTAAAACCTTTCCCCTCGGTTTGCAACACAACTGAGGAAATATGTCATAAATATGACAAGTGTATGATTTTCTTATACACATATACAATTTTCTCTTATTTTCACTCCATAAACGATATTTAAGTACACTTGTCATTTGTCATTGAAAAATAGTATAAACTACAATTAAGGAATAGTATCTAAGTTTTCTCCTTCTTTTTTTTTAACAATTCAACCTTTGAAATATATATATATATATATATATATATATATATATATATATATATATATATATATATATATATATATATATATATATATATATATATAGTTTAAAAGCAAATATAATATAGGAGAAAATTTAGATACAATTCATTAGATGTGGTTTACTATTTTTCAATGAAAATATGACAAGTATACTTAAATATCGTTTAGGGAGTGAAAATATGAGGAAATTGTATATGTGTATGAGAAAATTAAACAATTGTCGTATTTTCATTGAAAAATAGTAAAAATCACACCTAAAAAATTGTATATAAGTTTTCTCCTTTAAAACAATCTCACTCAAATGACAAGTGGTAAAAACACATTTAACATAATTATTTATCTCATTTTCAAAAAAAATTACAAGATTGTATAAAATCTCTTTAAAGTTTTCTATTACGTATTTTTAATTGACTATAATATCCTATTTAATTTACATAATTTTCAATAATATAAGAAATAATAAATAAGTTATTTTTTCAATACAAACTCTTTATTGAAAAAACAATTTCTCTAAAAAAAAAAAATAGGATTAAGTTTTTTCATCTCTTCTCTTTCCCTTGGTCCATAGCAAATATATGTGGCAATGTTTTGTTTTCCCATTTTTTAGGTTGTGTTTTTCTCACTTTTCAGATTACGCCTGTTTTTCTTTGTTTTTTCCTGATATATCTTCATCTTGTTGTCAGTCCTGACGCAGTGATTTCATTTCTTATCAGGCTCTTGTTAAATGGCCTAATGATTTCAACAATCTACTATGAATCAGAATCAATAACAGTTTGATTTTAATTAGAATATGTTTCGGGTTGGCAAAAATAATCTCATTATTCATCAACAATCTACTAGGAATAAGAACCAATAACAACTTGATTTTAATTAGAATATGTTTCTGCTTGGCCAAAATAATCTCACATTATTTGAGACTTGTATTATCAAAAAGTACAGGTGTGTGCATGTTTTCCCTACAAGGACAGGGAGACTCAGAGGTCCTAGTAGGTATATTACACGATTTGGGAGTGATGGCTAGCTCACGACGACGATTAGCCCTGTATGGTGGTTTTAGAGGTCCTTTAACAGGCCAACTCACGTGAGGTGAGAGGCCCTATTTGTGGTCGGCTCGTCTAGGTTGCAGGCGAGAGGTTAGATTGATATGATAAGGCTACTATGAGCTAAGTGCTCTCCGAGTAGTAGTAAATGTGTATGACTTGAGAGATTTCCTTTTTCATCTTGAGGGATGAGATATTTATAAGGGTCTATAGGACCTAGGGTTGTCTTCGAAAGGTCTGTCTTCCACCTAGTCAAATGATGGACATTTGAATTCTTATTTCCAAGGGAAACGTGAGTCAGTTAACGACTCTGGCTTTCTCTCTGTCCAAGAAACGTCTTATCCCACGCTTCTCTCTTCTCTGGGCGAGGAGAACTTAAGGGAGAGGCGATACCTCCCTTTGAAAGACCCCATGCCGTTGTTGTTTCTCCCTTGTTAGTTGGAACTCGAAGTTTAAATTGTGCCCCTTAGCCTCGACTAGTTGGAAACTATTTTGGGCAGGCTAAAATAGTCTGACATTGCAAGACAGTCGATGTTAAGAGTAGTTTATATAGAACACTCAAACACATCTATGTAACGAGGCTTCTTTTCTAAAAGACAAAGTTGTGAAGGTTCTCACACTCAAAATGGGCAATACCTCGTAATCGAACTGGCGCAGAATTAATGTCAACCAAAACAATGACGTTATAGAATGAGGTATCGGGCCCACTTGCTTGCACCTTGCCCTTTAGCCTCGATTATGGGGGGCAACTGTTCTGAGCTTGAAGAAATAGTCCCGCGTATCTTAGGAATCGAGTCTAAGGATAGTTTATATACAACAACCTATACATATCAACCCAACAAAATGCCTTTTGTAAAGGGAAAAGCTATGAGGGTTCTCACATCCAAAGCATACAAAACCACGTAGTTGTAGTAGCACAAACTAGAGGTCGACTGAAACATTGGACTGTTTTTGGATGGGGAAATAGTCCCACATTACTTTGAAATTGAAGCTAAGGATAATTTATGCACAACACCCATACACATTAATCCAAGAGGCACATTTTCTAAAGGATAAATCTGTGAAGGTTTTCACACCCAAAGTGGACAATAATTCGTAGTGAATTGGTCTGGACTTTAGATCGACTAGAACATTGGTTCTGTTGATTTGAACTTAAAGTTGTAACGTGCCCCTTAACCTCGACTAAGGACAACTATCATGGGTTGGGAAACATAGTCCCACATAGCTTAGAAATCGAGTCTAAGGATAGTTATATACAACATACGCATACATCAATCCAATGAGACACTGTTTTTAAATGACAAAATTGGGAGGATTCTCATACTTAAAACAGACAATATCTCATGACAATTGTGGCGCAGACTTAAAATCGACCAGAACATAATCATTATTCATATAGTATCAATTATTCATCTAAACATAATAATTATTTTTAATATGAAAAAGCTAACAAGGCATAATTCACTATTAAGAAAGATTTTAATTTTTTTCATCCATGAGAATGAAAACATTTTAGAAAGTATTTTATATTGCAAGAAGTGCATATTATAGGTAAATTTTTACCGACCCAAAACATTTTAGAAGGTATTTTATATTGCATGAAGTGCATTATAGGTAAATTTTTACCAACCCATTCAAAGTATGTTAATCCTTAATTCCTTAGTTGGTTTCTAGTGTAACCAAGGGGTATAAATGGGATAGAAATGGAAGAAGATAAACTCTTTCAGTTCTCCATGGATTGAGACGAGGTTATTATCAGAGTTTAGATAAGAAACTCTTGGGTGCTTAGAAATGTTTTGCTTGTCGTTGATCATTGAAAAAGAAATGTGATTTTTAAACATCTAATTTGTAACTTTGATGAGTTTAGCAAAAATTCGTTTTTATATTTATTAGGTTCTAAATGAAGTGTAATCATTATTTTTGCCGAATTTTGGTTCGGACTTTTTTGTAATCGGGGTTAAGAACCCTTCGTTCTCTAATATATATTTCTTGGTTAAAAAAAAAGTGATATTTTAAATATCTTAATTTCTGTGATAATTTGATTTTGATTCAACTTAGAGGCATTCCTATGCACTACATGACTATTTCCTTTGGCACTAAGAGTGGGGAGAGGTTGGATGAAGTGTTAAATGTTGATAATATAGAGTTTTTAGAGAAGATAGTTATGGTGAAGATAAATGTGGTTATAGACACCTCTAAACTCATTTGGACAGCCTTGTATATTGTGTGCCCTAAAACGTGGGATGGTTTGGGTGATTTCAAATATGAACCGTTATCTAGGTTTGTTTCTTATGTGCTTAGTTTGGCATGTTTAAGGACTGTGTAAACATAAAGTCTTAGGAAAATATTAAAGAATAATTCTTTTCTTTTTAGAAATTTGACTAGCATTTTCATTGCACCTCTGGTTATGGAATATCTGGTGCTCTTATTGCTATGGCATCTAATGATGTTTCTGTGGATATTTTGAGTTCTAATAAAAACTATGTTAAATCATATGTATCTTGTTTTGATATTTACCTTAGTTGGAGGGTGATTGACACTTATAGTTACAATACTTAGTCTAAGAAAAAAAACATACATGTTCTTTAATTCATGATTTTTAGGGTTAATAGTAATTCGTAATATTAGCGAATTTTGCTTTTCCTCCCTTCCTATCTTTTGGCAACGGTTTTTAAAAAAAAAACCGTTGCCAAAATCTGCCTTTGACAACGATGGAGGTAAACCGAAACACGCTTATATTATAGGAGGATAAACTACTATTAACCCTGATTTTTATAATGACATGGCTTTCAATAATTAGACTGTTTATGGTGATTTTAATTTGATTTTATCCCAAGAGGATAAATTATAATGGAACCTCTTTTTCAAAACAGTATAAAACGTTGTGAGTTCAATCACCTTGGTTATCAGGGAAATAAGTTCACTGAGCTAATAATCAACTGAGCAAGCATCATATTAAATATAGAGTTGATAGGGATTAGCTAATCTTAAGTAGCATGACATATTCCCTAATGACTTGGTTTCTCGTCTTTTTCAGTATACTTCTGACCATAATTTGATCATGAATGATTTTTCCCTAGATCTATTTTCATGTTTTTTTTTCTCTAAATATATGAAGCATATTTGTTTTGAATAGGTTTGTCTTCAAGATAATGAAAGTTATTCTATTGCTAAATAAGTTTGGGCTAAGAATTGTGATAATCAAATTAAATTAAAAGATGATTGAGTTAAATATGTTTAAGGTTTCAATACAGTTAAACATTTTCAATTTTCCGTCTCTCTAAAAAAAAAATTTAAAAATCGTCCTTCAAAAGTTAAGAATTTTAACTTTTTGTCTCAATTGCAAATCTATCATACAATGATCAAGCTCACCATATTTATATCATTTATAGTTTGTTATCATAACTAACTAACTCTCAACAACTCTTAACAACTTATTACAAGTTAGTTATTCTTAGGCTAAACTAAAGATAACATCAAGGGTTGAGCTAACTTACTAAGCAAGTAACTCTATCAACCACCATCCATCTTCATGCTTAACATCTCCCTCAAGCTAAAGAATATGTTTATCATTCCTAGCTTACTTTGATGGTTCTTGAATGACCCTACATGCACTGACTTAGCCATGATGTCACCCATGATTTTTTGATGCAATATGAAGTAAATGAAGAACTAGTGCTTGGACCTTGTCTCTCACCATATGGCAATCAATCTCTATATGTTTAGTTATTTCATGAAAAACTAGATTTGAAACTATGTGGATAGCTGACTTGTTGTCACAGTAAATCACAAAAAGAAAAGAATGATTGATGTGAAAATCTTGCAGCAGGTATATGATCTATTGACCCTCACATGTTGCCTGAGCTAATGCTCTATGCACAGCCTCTAATGATGATTTAGAAACTACACTCTGCTTCTTGATTTTCCCAGAAATAAGCACAAGCTAGTTATAGATCTTCTAGTGTCGGGACATGCTCCCAAATCATAATCATAGAATCCTTTAAGTGTCAATATTGATGATAAACTGAAGAACAAACAATTACCAGGGCTACCTTTGAGGTATTTCAATACATGCAAACCTATCAGCATATGTTCATCAGTTGGTGCACCTAAGAATTGGTTAAGTTTGCTTACAACATAATAAATCTCTGGCTTGGAGTGTGTCAAGTATAGAAGTTTCCTAATTAATCTTCTATATGTTGTTTGATCCACTACTACAAATAATACATTTAATTTTGGACGCGAATGGTATTTAACCTCAGTTACAGATGCGATGTAACGAAGCGCGTCATGAAAACTTGCCACTTTACCCTTCGGTTTTTGAATAACTTAGGGGATAGTTGAAATGGCCATTGGTTCAATCCCCAACAATTTTTTATATTTTAAAAACTAGTACATTATATCTCTCGGTTTATGACCAAAATCGAGGGGGGAAAATTCTATTTTTACATACAAATTACATTGTTTATACAGAATATTAATAAATTAATTTGATTACAAAACTACATTTCTTACACACAATATTACATTGTTTATACAAAATACTAATGTAAAAATATATTTAAAATTTTGAATTTGAGTCATCGTGATCACTATCAATGAAGATCAGATGTTGAATATTCGTTTCGTTGAATCTTGGGGAAGATAAAATGTTGAATGCAAATATATTCTCAATTACTTTTGCATGCATTTGTTTCTGATATAAAACAAAAAAAAAATAGCTATATAAAATAAATATTCAATTACATGATTATTTAAGAACACAAACCTTGAACCTAAATGTTTTTTTCTCTTAAAATCCATAATAGAGAATTTTTTTCAAGCTTCTTTAAGAACACAACCCTTGAACCCAAATACTTTCATTAACAATTTTGGATATTCAAAACGCTTTTATAATGTATTTTTATAAGGTTTCATGTGGATCACTAATGACAATGTCTTGAGCGTTGATACTCACTAAATGGATGGCAAAGATTTGTTTAAGGAAAGTGTAAAATCAATAAACACGCTTATATTTCCCCTCATTAATGACTTAAAACTGAGTTAAATTGTTTTTTTTTAAATAAAATATACAATAAAATAGGTTCCATTCTCAGTGCCACAAACCTCTCAGTTTTTGTCAAAAACCGAGGTGAAAAGTTTTGTTAATACAAATTATATTGTTTACAAATATCAATTTTTTATTAAAATACAAATGTTCTTATTGTTGGAGGACAACAAATCCATATTTTGACAAATCTCATTCATCATCGTCGTTGTTATTCTTGGAGAACAACAAATTTTTATTGTTATCCAGATTTTGTTGTATTCCCTTTGTGCGCATTTTTTTTTAAGTTCAATGGTTTTGCATTCATCCAATTTTTTATAATTTATCTGTTCCAACCCTGTGAAACTTTTTTCCTGCACTTGCAATCCATCCCAGCGATTTGTTTCAAAATTTCATTATCCATCCCATAAAGGCAAATATTTTCATGACAAATGCTTTCACAAGAAAGCGAACAATATATAAAGAGTTTCTTGTGGATTGATGTGTTTGCAATATCTTGAGCATTGCTACTTTATGAATGTAGGGCATAGATTTGTTGTTGTAGCTGAGTAACTAAACCCCTCATTTCTTTTTTAAAACCGAGGGAAAAAGCTTTTTCTTTTTTAATTAAAAAGTAAGATAAAATAATGACATTTCCCTCGATTTTATCAAAAAAACCGAGGTAATATATTACTTGCAAAAAATGGTGAATGATCAAAAATTGAAAGTAACATGTCTTGTTTTCTTTTTAATTTTTTACCGTTCATCATTTGTTTTGTGCTCCAATTGCTTGCAATTTACAACATGTTTAGGAATAAATTTCTCAATATTGTCAACCAAATAAAGCAATAAATTATAAAGTGTTTTGATTGACAACATAGGAACGTTATTGCAAAATACAACGCAGAAAAATTTATTCCAAAAAAACAACATCAACACCATTATATGAGATAGATTGCAAGGGCAGAAAAAATGGTTTGTTCAAGGTTGATGTTAGAAGAACAACATACAACACGGAACCTTGAGATTTTTGCTATCTTGTGATTCATCACAAAGAATGATGCAAACAAGTTTGGAACGGATACATATAAGTTAGATTTTGGATAAAACTTAATTAACGTGTGCTTTTATAGTATAATTCGATTATAAAACCCCTCGGTTATTACAGAAACTGAAGGAATAGATCATTTAATTTACAAATAAAACTAAATGCACCCCTTTTAAAGAAATAAAAACATAAACTGCATTTGTTGAGATTCGAAGTCTGTCGTGAATTATTTTTCCCCTCAATTTTATTCAGAAGCCGAGGGAATAGGTGGTATTTATCTTCTAAAAATATAAAACATGACGTGCCTTATCATTATACCTTTTTTTTACTGAGGTAAAAGTTTTGCCATGAAATATATTATTTGTAGTAGTGATCAGATAAAAGGTTACCAGATTCTTTATGCAACTATAGGTGGAGTTGGATAGTAGTATTGCATTGTTTCATTCCACTTAAGTCGGTGTCTTGTAGGAGATCAAGTGTATACTTTCTTTGACATAATGTGATGCCTTCATTGGATCTTCTCACTTCAAAGCCTATAAAGTATTTGAGAACTGTTGAAGCGGTAAGCAAAAGTAAGTGGTATATTATTACCAGTTGATATAGGTTATATCGTATCGTATCCCACAGATATTGGTAGAGAAAACTGCCATTCAACATTCTCGTATTCTATGTTTGGTTTTGGGTTACGGAAAGTAAAATGTGGGAAAAGTAAATAAGGCAAATAAATAATCTATTGTAGCTTAAGAGAATTCATTATGGAATCGTATTTCTACTCAACCCGTCGAATACTTAAATCTGAAGATCTTATCATAACACACTCACAATACGCATCAAAATCACCAGGCATCATTCGAGACGCCACTCATCAGTGTCCATTTCTGCAACACCGACGAGAGCTCAACTGATATTTCGAAGAGAGCTCAACTGTATTGCTCAACTGATATTTGAAACTTGTTTTATTTTATTTTGATTGATAGGTGTTTAATTAATGACTAAATCGTTTGACTCAGTTGGTTTGTGTGTGTGTGTGTGTGTGTGTGTGTGTGTTTAAGGCGTGTGTATAGGGGCGTGGATTCTATCCACCCTTTTTACACTTTTGTTTGTTTTATTTTTGCTTTTACCACTTACCAATTGATTTCCCATATAATGATATGCTTAGGCCTTATGATCAAACACAAGCAGTTGGCCTAGTGGCTAAGCTTTTGTCTTGTAACGTGAAGGGCATGGGCTCAAACCCCTTAGTGTGTGTTTGGATGAGGTAATTGGAAATTTTAAAGGAATTTAGAATTCAAAGCAATTCAAATGATTCAATTGAAATCCATTCATTTTAAATTATTTTGTTTGGATGGAATATTAAGGTAATTCATTGTTAGATTTTTGGAGTCATTTTTATATAATATAAATTTTTTGGACCAAATTAAAAAAATTGAAAAGTAGGGACGAAATTGTAATTTTTAAAAATTTAAAGGACCAAATTGTAAATTTTAAAAATTATTAAGAATCAATTTGCAATTTTTTAAAAAAATAGGGTCAATTTTGTAATTTTGGAAAATATGAGGACCAATAGGCAAAATTTGAAGAAATAATAGTAACAAATATATTTATGGAGTATGAAGGAATTTCAAATTCTTTGGTTTTTGGTGTCATTTCAAAATGATCAAATTTAACTTAGATAAAATACTCCATAAATTTCCATCATTTTAACAATTCTTCATTTTTGTATCCAAACAATAAATTTTGTGCAAATCATTTTGAATTCCCTCAAAACATTACATTACCTCATTAAAATGCTTCATCCAAACACACTCTTAGGGACCAAAACCTTTCTTTTTATCACTTGTTTTATTTGCTTTTTATTTAACTTTGATAAAATCATTAAAAATATCAAAAATAGGTCTTTTGATTTAATTTTTTGCACACTTCTTATTTAACTTGTTTACTTTAGAATATAATTAAAAAATCTAAAAATATTTATTATTTGATCATTTTAAAATTAAATCAAAAACAAGTCTTTTTATATGTTTTAAACCTCTAAAAAATCGTTTCTTTTAATATTTTTCACCAAGTAAACTCCTACTATTTTTTGTGTGAATCTTTTAGGGATAGGTTAAGGTCACCTTGACAACATCATGTTCCCATAAACCAACTCTCTTTTAGGTTTTGTTCTTTTAAATCAATTTTAAAATCAATTAGGGTTAGGTATTTCAAAACCCTAATTTGAATTCCTTTGATCTCTAGCAATGCCATGTTAATATAACTTGTTTGTTTTGATCTCTCCTTATTTGTGTACTTGTACATACTTGTTGATATTTTTATCATTGTAGATTTGTGATTTATTTATGGTATTATCATTGTATATACATACTTTGTTTACTAACTAAGTGCATGAGATATCTATCCATCATCTATCATATTCATTCATATATGAAATGATTCAAAGGTATAAACATCCTTTTATCCATCATCATTTGAGTTTGACATTGATCTCTTTGTTATACTCACTTGTTTACTTTTGTGACACATGTTATCACACACACACACACTTGAGGTATTCATGATGGATTTCTTAAGTTGTTGTTGAAATATACAAAGGAATGGGAATGGTATTGACTAAAATTGTTAAGGTACTCAATCTCTCCTCCAAATCTCTTTTATCTTTGTGCTTAGTATTGTTAAAGCTTTGCACCCAACTTGTTTTGAAAATGGTTTTGTATTGTTAAAGTTCAACCAACCTCTTTTATTAAACCTTTGCCTTGTATTGTTAAAGCTTAACATATTAAAAACCCGTTGAGTATTGTTAAAGCTTGATGTAACACCCCATAGTTTCCATTTATTAATTTAATTAGAATTTAAATTAATTTGGCATTCTATTGGATTAAGTTGGAGAATTATGGAAAATAAGATAATTGGGTCAGTGTCGTGTTTAGTAAAAAGGGGGTTCTATATGTTAGGCCCTTACTAAAGTTATTTCTATTTTTCATAAAATAAGGGAAAGAGGGAAATTGGAAATTAGAAGAAAAAGAGCAAAGAAGAGAAGAGAGCAGAGAACGTGAAAGTGCGAAGGAACAGAGAAGAGGAAGAACCCAAGAACTAAGCTAAGGTAAGGGGAGACTCTTTCGATTATCATCTTTTATGCATTCATGAATGATAAGATTGATTAGGTAGATTAGTTCTTCAATTGTATGTGTTTTAGGTTTGGGGTTTTGAAGTTTTTAGGTTCAAATTCATGATGTTTGATGCAATTGATTGTTGTGAAATGGTGGCTGATGTTAGAAAGGATTAGTGTGATATAATTGTGTTAAATGGCTGAAATTGGTTTTGTTATTGGTGTGTGCTTTCAAAAATTTGTATTTTCGAGCTCGTAATCGGTTACGGTAACATGTTACAGCTGTTTTCAAATAATAGCGAATAGGTTATGTCAAGAGTAACCGGTTACGCTATTGCTCGTAACCGGTTACACTGGGAACATTTTGAAAAATAATAACATTTTCGAGGGTGTAATCGGTTACACCATTGTGGTAACCGGTTACACTGTAGTTTTGGGAAAATCTATTATTTCAAAAACTTGTAACTTTCAAACAGTAAGTCCATTTTGAGCGCCGTTTTGTGCGTTGGAAAGATAATTCAATTTTCTATCTAATAAACTAGTTTAATGAACAGTAGCTTGATTTTATTTTTAAAAAAAAAACTTTTTTTGTTTTATTATGGTGGTGAATTATATTATGTATGCATAAGTGATGAATGTATTTATGTGGTGGGGTTGTGGAAAATGTATTTTCTCTGTTGATATTGTGTTTGGTGCTATTTATGCATGACATGATTTCTGATCGGTGTTGAAATATGTATGCATTATCCAGTGTTGTTTCAGTGAATTGGATTATGATAATGTTGTTCATTTAATTGGTGTTGAATGATTAGCATGCTATAGGTGGTGCATGCATTCATAGTCATTTTGGAGTTGTATCCTGGTGGTGTTTGGATCACCAGTAGCTAATTCCTGTTGTGTGGAATTAGTGAGTTGGCGGTAGTCGTATCCTGGTGGTGTTTGGATCGGTGAGATGGGTTATTCTCATGAATTGGTACCACATGCATGTAGTTCATTACATTATTATAACATGAATGGAAGATGTCCAATGTTATAACGTTGTGTGATGAATTGTATTTGGTTGTACTCTATGAATTGCTGTGAGAATAATTCTAAAATCTGAAATATGTATGATAGGGTGAATAATGTATCTATGATATTTTTTTGTTTATGGATTTATAACATTGGTTAATTGTGAATGAGACTCACCCTTACTGTTGACATTTTTCAGATTGAGGAGTAGCGGCTTTGTGCTTTGGTGAGGATAGCTCGTAGAGTAATCAGTTAGTGTCAGTTGTGTCGGGTGTCATGCTCTGGTCTTGTAACACTAGGGAAAATGCTCGTTTGTTTTAGAGTTGTTGATAACTCTTAGTTTTATTTGTTGAGTAATTTTTGGAGTTGATAACTGGTGTTTTATATTAATCAACTTATGAATTATTCTGTTGTGCTTAAACATGTTGTGGTGAATACTATTTATTGAGTTTTCCTCGTGATAAGCATGACATGTGGTTTAAAAATGATTTTTGGCGAGTTGTAGCATCCTTTTTACATGTTAATCTGATTTTTTATAATATTTTTCGCGGGGGTTTAGAAGGGTGTTACACTCGACACCCCAAAATATTTTTCCACTTGGCTCTTTTATTTTCCTTTTAAGAGGAACTACAAAAGCTCTGACTTTCCAATTGCACGGGTATGTAGGCCTGAGATGCGATATTTTACTGAGCTCACTTTTAAATCTGCTTTTCTCATCCCCCCCCCCCCCCCCCACTCTATTTAAACAAACAAAAAACACAAAAAAGGCATTTTATAAACAACAACAATAATATTTTCAAAGAGGTTCCTGTGGAGTACCATAGATGTGAGGGGTGCTTAAAACCTTCTCGTTGCTTAACAAACCCCTTTAACCAAATCTCTGATAATTTTATTAGTTTTGATTTTAAAAACTTTTGTGGGTTTTATTCGCTCTTTCTTCCATTTACTTTGGAAACAATAAAGCGCGGTGGCGACTCTGTTTAAAACATATGAGCTAAGTCAATTCAATGGCTTTAGTCTCCCAAATTTCACCGCTACAGTAACAACAAGCTGTTGATTTGGATGTTCGTGCAACATTATGAAATAATGTTGACTACTGCATATGGAGGGTTCAATTTTTCAAACTCTTAATGAAGTTCATTATCTAGATTATGTATCTCAAGTAAAGTATATACATTATGAATTTCACCTATGCGAATTTCGAGATGGTGTCGTCTCAAAGTGAGAACTGGAGTTTCTCTCATGAAAAATTCATGCAATAGAAAAAGCACATGGCCATAAATAGTTCTACATTAATTAACTCAATAAAAGAACTAAAAAGGATAAAGATCCATACGAACAACTATGGTGGTTCCAAGTCTTATGCCACATGTTTCCTCCATACTCCCCCCCCCCCCCCGCTGGTATCTCCATTAGCAACATCGGCTCCGACTCCGACTCTGACTCCAATCCTGGGTCAGGGGCGTGGGCTTAGAGGAACTAGTGGCAGCTTGTAGGCGCCAGTGGCGCTTTAATGAATTTGACCGGCTTGTGGTGGTAAGCCGCCACACATGGCCGTGGTCATTGCTCCTATTTTTATTGGTCGTTGCTTAAGTTTTTTTTTAGTTCGAAAATAGGGAACATTTAGTGAAGTGTTACAGTAAGAAAATAGACAATGCTTGTAAACTTTTGCAGTTGGCAAAAGGTTGCAACATTTAATAAAAAGTCTTGTTGAACGAGTTGTTTAATCAAGGGTCATAACCTTGTGAAACAACATTACTTGTCCTATAAATTGACGATTTCGGATTGAGAAACATTACATTACAAAAACACATCTTCACCGATAAATATCCTAAATTTCATCTTCCCTACATTCTAGTTTTCATAGATCTTGTATAAACTCGAAGTAGGCCGAATTATCCGGATTGTTCCTACTCTTTAGTTTGAAGCTTATACTATTGAATAAATAATTAACAAATATACTTCAATTAAATTAAATGGTGTTCCCTCCATTCTAAAATAATTTGTTTATTTATAAATAAATTAAATATTTTAAAATAAATAATTATTTTTAATTTTCTAGGAATATTAACTTTTTTTTAGTTCTTCTAAGTAAGCAATAAAAAAAATCAAGAATCTTAAATATAATTATAATTTTCTTTAAAATATTACATTTAATATAGTATTCCAAAATTATAAGGGCAAAGTTGGATAGAATGTATTTTTTAAATAGTATATTCTTTCTTTTTTTTTTAGTTCTTCTAAGTAAGCAATAAAAAAAATCAAGAATCTTAAATATAATCATAATTTTCTTAAAAATATTATATTTAATATAGTATTCCAAAATTATAAGGGCAAAGTTGGATAGAATGTATTTTTTAAATAGTATATTCTTTTGTTGCTTACGTACAATATCAGAGGTTTGTATCACTTTCAATCCAATATATTTTATTTTGCATTTATAACTGTGAATAATCAATTCTTAATAAAAAAAAAATTCTCCTATATATATTTTTAATTATGTGTAATGTTAAACATAGGGAATAATAATTTAATTACTAATTATATGCAACATTTATTACTTACTGATCGGACTTGAGGATCTTTTTAGTGATCGGACTTGAGGATCTTTTTAGTGATGATCTATAAATATATCTATAAAATGTTCTATGAATTTTGAGGCATGCTCTTACCCTAAATTTTTAGAACCCAAATCACCTAAATTTTATTGTATAAAAAAATAGGAGATTGTTCTTCCCACCCTTTAAGGGTGCTCCTTCACCACCGTGTGAAAATGCTCCTAGCTTTCAGAGAAACATTTTGGGATGCGCCTTTTTTTACACACTCCTCATTGTAAAATGATGAGGCACTCTTATTTTGTCAAAATTTGATCAAAAGATGCATCTATGTATGCATATGAGGTTTATTCGAAGATGTATCTCATTACGAACCCTTAATTTAAAATTCAGGGAGTTGTCCGGAGATGCATCTGCAGACGCTTTTATTTCATATACCCGCTTCAGACTCTTCCTTCTTCCTTCTTTCATTTTCTGCAACTAAAAAAAACTCATTTCCTCTTTTGCTGCAAACCATTTTCAAATTCCATTTGATCAAGTTTCTTCAAGTTCACTCACTTCGTTGTACTTCATTTGTTGCAAAGTAACTCACTCTGACGGTGATGATATGTAAGTTGAGTACCATCAGACTTGTGCATTGAGGTGTAATCTCTTGTTTCTTGGTTGGCAGGTCCATTTTTGTGGATAAAAATGCAACATACGTCGATGTGGTCTATCTTAAATACTTCATCGACTTGATAGCGATTTATTAGTACAACTGGTAGGCCGCCTATTTGGTTTACCTGTACTCGAAACTGGGCGAGGGTTATCTTTGGAACACAAAACATATGACATGAAGTTGCACGCTGCTTACGGTAATTTACTGTTACTAATATTTGTTGGTGTAAGCCCTAGAGGCCAGTACTTTTGGTACTTATATCAAATAATTTATTAATAATAAAAGGCATTTCTTTATTATGTTTGTTTTTCCAAAATAATAAAGTCCCTAGAATAGCTAGTCCGTTTAATGAAATGTTAAGTTTGACTTAATCATGAGAATCATTAAACATAAGGACACTATTCTTAAAGAATTCGTAGTCGAGCTTTACTATGAAGTGGGATAACATTGAAGCATTGAAACTATTATGTAGATAGACGGATGATCACATCTCATAAATCATGGATAAGGAGTTATCAAGTCTTAACATAGGTATAAATATTAGGAGTAATATTTAACTGGATTGACCCTCTATGAGAATACTACATAGAATGTTATGCAAAGCGTCATAAGTTATTATCATGGTGATAAGTGGTGTATCATACTTCGACCTGAAACCACTATGGACCCTAGATGTAGAGTCGAATACTTTATTTTTGATCAAACGTTGTTCGTAACTGGATGACCATAAAGACAGTTGATAGGTACTCCACAAAGCATGCCGAGGGATATGAGTGACCTAGATGGAATTGGCTCATCCTATGTAACAGGATAAATGTCTAAGGGCCCAATATTGAACTAGAAAAGGGTGACACGGTCTATGCTTTGGGTTCAATATAGACATAAGGGCAAAAGGGTAATTTTACACACAAGTATTATCACAGAAAAGGTTTTGTCAAATCACATGACATTTTCGTGACTTGGGCAGCAGTGATGTGTTGCTAGATACCGCTCATTGTTTATTATGTTAAATACGTAATTTAATATAATTGTCAACGTCACGAGAACCTACAGGGTCACACACAAGGACAGATTGATGAGAGATAAAATAAATAAGGAACATCGTAATCGTAAGGTATAGTGCACTTAAGTGAATTGTAGAACACCGTAAGGTACGATGCACTTAAGTAGAATACGAAATACGGTAAGGTACCACGCACTTAAGTGACATACGGTACATCATAAGGTATGGTGCACGTACACTTAAGTGGGCTTTTTAGCTTGCAGCCCACACAAGTGGTTCTATAAATAGAACCCTTGTGCAGAAGCATTCTTACTTGATAAAAATTCGGTCTGAGAAACCGTAGACGCATTTTTTCTCTCTCACTCAAAACCTTCATTCGTATTAGCTAGCATTGAGACTGAAGGGATTTGTTCGTGTGGACTGAGTAGAGGCGTTGTTCTTCATCAACGCTCGTGATCACTCCTTCGATTCAGCATCAAAGGTTTCATTCGCCACAAGAGGTAACAGTTTCTATCATTGATCATGCTCATTTGTAAGGATCACTAAAGGAAAATTTTAATTTCAACTGCATATTGTATCGCGATTTTCCTTCAATATTTTCATAATAATTTTGTTACACTTAATATTAATATTTTATCAAAATTATTTTCAGAGATAGATCATCTCCCACTTTTCTCGCATCACCGAGTGGTAAGTTGTTCCAAACTATAGTGAGGATTGGCCACTAGCTGCCATCTTTGCCTTGTACAAAGGGAATTAAGAGATCGAGTCATTATGGGTTTATCTTTACTCTCATGTAGCATATAACATTCCTTCAGCCCATATGACGATCATCGTCAAACGCGTCAATTGGACGTCATTTCATTATACTCTAGATGGCTAGCGTGTGGGTCAAGCCTGATGTATCCTTATTTGCCCAAGCGAGTGATGCGGCAGTTTAGGTATTTGTAGATTATTTTGAGACACCCCTAATAGGGTGCTCCTCTCACCGTCCACCACAAAGAATTTGATGTGATACTTGAGGATTTTGAGAGTCACTTGGTACAACAAAGTATTGCGGGATGGCAGCTCCTATATAATGGACATATGCTGGCGGCTACATGACATGGTTCTATAAGGCGTCACACCATATCATGACAACATACGCTCCTGGAAGACCATCCAAGCCATCTAATCAGGAGGTACTAGAGGCTATGGATGACCACATTGAGGACGTGGCGGCGGTCTATTGGCGTATTGTGGATGGGTAGATCGGACATAGATGATGGACTTATTGAGGAATGCAGTCCTCAACTGGCCCTCGTAGAAGGCATGATTACTGAGGCACAGAAGACCTTGCAGTACAAACATAAGAGAAGTCGAGGAGTTAGACATACCCAGTAATTTATGCTTGGTTGTATTGTTTTTTGTATAGTGGATACCCTTTGATAATATTTGATAATTGTATAATTTTTTCATATTTGTGTAGTATGTTGGAATCAATTAATGTATGTGTTTCCCTTCTAATTTATGGCATAAAATGACCTAAAAATATGTTGGCTTAAAAATCATCAAATTTATGATAAAATTGCTGCTTAGAAAACATCGGAGAGTGTTACAGAGATACATCCCCAATACATTCGAATAATATTTATATATGCATCTTCGAAATTCTTTTTTACAGAAATAAAATGTGTGACTGAATTACGAAAGACTTGTATGATTTGAGTTATGCATCTCCAAACAAATTAAAGCCTTGATCATACTCTATAGTCTATAAAGTGGAAACAGTATTTCCAAAAATTAAAATCACAAGTAATCATATCCATGTGCAAACAATTATATACCCATATATAGTCCTACAACTTCATGTTAATTACACCTCTTACTTATAACCTACTACAACAGTAAAATTATTCCTCCACGTCTTGTCCATTAGATTCATCAAACGTGTAACCATGTGCACATTGCACGTACCCTTAATCATAACGGGTAATTAACCAATTCACATCACTTCTAAACACGTTGCTAACCCTAATTAAGACCGACATTAATAAGAAGAAGGTCGTTATAATAGGCCCCACATTTAGAAGCACTCAAAAAGCCCATATTGAACAAGGAAGGGTGGTGGGCCCATGTGACCACAAACAATAATTTACGAGATGGAGAGTACTACGTAACAAATAAACACATCTTCTCACGTCCACTTCTTAGCTTTTTTTTTTTTTTTTTGATTTAATGGCTTAAATTATTTTTTATTTTAACTTTTTTTTCACATATCCACTTCTTTGGATTAGATAAGCATGTGCAAGTGGACTTTATATAAGTGTGTTTGGCAATTTTCTCATCCGAAAGGACCACAATGGAAAATAACACTGCGAACTCAAATAATAGGTAGATCATCAGTCATAACTGTTCACACTTTTTTTGTAGTAAATAAGGGGGTGCATAAATTAATTTGTGATTAGAATTGTTCTCTAGGATAATACGGGGTTTTACTAGTCCTAAATATGTGGGCTCTGGCATAGAAATTGATGTCGGTTTGGGACCAAATGGAACAGTTCTCCAACAGCCATAGTGATTTTAGTTCTTCGGTCATGGTTGGATTTTTTTGCCAGATCATATTCTACTCACACTCTTGTACAACTTTACACCGTTCAACAATAACTATAATCTTAGGTTTAGGTCTTAAGTGTGTTTCTCTCAAGATCTTGAGTTTGAATTTTATTAGATGCTAATAATTTTTGTGTTGGGGTCTAGGGGATAATCATACAGTGTTTTGTTCAATTTTTAAACGGATTTTCGTTAATTGACAGTGGAATTGATCCTTTTAAATTAGTCGATCGCAAAGTTGAATACTAAAATTTTAATTAAAAGTTATATAAATTTAATTTATAAATTTTGAGTAAATTTAATAAAATAGTTAAAATTATGTATAATAATAGTGAAGTTAAAATGACAAAATTAAATTTCATTTATTTTAATAAATAAATATAAGAGTTAATACTTATTTTCACCCCTGCCATATGAATTTGGTTTGAAAAATCCCCCTGCAAAAAAAAAAGTTATAAGAATGGCCTCAACAAATTTTAAAAATTTTGTTTTGGCCATTTATCAGGCCACATCATCAAAAAGTCTAATGTGGCAATTTTTTTTTAATTTTTTATTATTATTTTTAATGACGTGGTTGGCTTACGTGTCATTTTTATTATTTTTTACTTATTTTGATTCTATGTGGCATTTTTATTATTATTTTATTGTTTGGTTCTTAAACTGTTAAATATAAAAGCTTAAAAAATTAATCGCAGAACACAAGACCCAAAGCATACATGAAAAACACCCTTAACACTAGGCTGCATTTTGGTGTTTGTTCTACAATTGTCTTAGCTAACATATAATAGTTATTGTTAACGTTATAAACATTAATAGTTAATATTTACATTATTAATTAATATTAATATTACTAGTTAATAATTATTAGTTATTAGTTAATATTTATTAGTTAATATTAACATTATTAGTTAATATTAATTAAATTATAAAATAATAATTAATATTTATTTTAGTATTAAAGTTAATTAAATTATAAAACATAAACTAAATTAATTAAGTTTAATTAATATTTATTTATGTTAATTTAATTTAGTTTTATTTAGTTTTATTTAGTTTATATTTTATAATTAATATTAGTTTAATTTAATTTAATGTTTATATATAATTTTATTCTATTTAATTAATGTTATTTTACTGTTAACGTTATATTTAATTTAATTAATTTAATTTAAATAGTTTATATTAATGTTTATATTTTATTTTATTTAAACAATAAATATTAGTATTTAAACAGTTTATATTAATGTTTATATTAGTTTAAACATTAAGTATTATATGTTACTAAGGCAATTATTGAACAAAAATCAAAGCGTAGTCTAGTGTTAAGGGTGGTTTTCATTTATGCTTTGAGTCTTGGGTTTAACACTACATGGGACCAATTTTTTAAACTTTCATATTTAATATTTTAAGAACCAAATAATAAAATAATAATAAAAATATCACATGGAATTAAAATAAATAAAAAATAATAAAAATGCCACCTAAGTCAACCGTAAAAAATTAAAACAAATTAAAAAAAAGTTGTCACATCAGACTTTTTGATGAAGTAGCCTGATAAAGGGCCAAAATGAAACTTTTGAAATTTGTTGAGGCCATTCTTGCATCTTTTTTTTTAAGGAGTTTTTCAAACCAAGCCCATATAGCAGGGGTGAAATAGGTATTAACCCTAAATATAATTAAGATGTGTTAGACATCAATTACGTTATTATTAATTAATCTTTTAATAAGCTGAAAAATAAATTTTCTTTTTTAAATATTAATGATGTATTTGGATCAATGTTTTAAAACCGGATTGACCCGGCGGTTGAACCGGTTCAACTTTGAACCGTTGTCTAATTTGGTTCGATTTGGACAATAAACGGTTAGGTTTATAAAATTGAGATAAAATTGTTTCAAACGCAAAATAACCGTAAAATTGAGACAAGTTTTGGTGAACCAGACGGTTCAAAAAATCAAAAATAATTTTTTTATGTTTTACTTCATTTTATTTCTTTGTTTAAATATAAAAAAAATTAATTATATCAAAATAAAAAAAAATTGAAGGAGAAAGAGAAGAAATAATGTAATGTACGTGAGAAATGTAAAAATTATACTGATGAATAATTTATGGCTTTGAGTTAAGCAATTAGGGCAAATATATACATATTGGTTCTTAACTAATTTTATGATTTGTTATTAGGTTTTACATTGCATTCTTCTTATTTTGTAAGCTTGTTTATTAGTATGGTTAGGGATGGCAAGCAGACCCAAACCCGCGAGGCCCACCCGCGTCCGAACCCGAGTCAACGGATGAAAATCCGAATTGACTGGGTTTGGGTTCGGGTGCCACCCGATATTTCGGGTCGGATTTGGGTAGTGTGAAACTTGCACCCGAAATTTTATATATATATATATATATATATATATATATATATATATATATATATATATATATTGTGGAATGTTGTAGGAAAACTGTAGGAAAAAAATATTTTATGTATTTTGCTGCGGGTTCGGGTATGGGTGAAAAAACCCGAACCCGACAGATGTGGGCGTGAGTGTTATTTTGTCATCCGAATAGTATTTGGGTTTGGGTTCGGATTCGGATGCCGATTTTAGATGAGGATTTGAGTAGTGTGAAACATGCACCCGACCCGACTCGTTGCCATCCCTAAGTATGGTATTTATTTGAGAATTTTATTTCACAAATTATGATATAAATTAATTTTATTAGGATATTTAATAATTTATTTATTTAGTTTAAATTTAATATACTGTTCAATCACGATTGAACTGATTGAACTATGACATGCATGTTTTATCGGTTCTTTCTCCGATTCGGTCTTTAAAACATTGATTTGGAGTATGAAAGAAAGTGATAAGAAAGAAAGAAACCGAATTATAAAGTGAATAGAAAATAAATGTAAAATGAGATGATTTTTTTTATGTTTGGTATGAATGAAATTAATAACAAAGTAAAAGAAAAAAAGTTTTAATTTTATTAAATAATTTAAATGCCAAATATATATTACCGGTGTATAAAAAAAATTACTAATACAATATATTACCAGTTATATCATTTATAAATAAATATTATAATTACTTTTTTATAAATTTCAATATTTTAAAAATATTAATGATTTACTTATTTGTAATTATAAGTATATAATATATTTTGTCTTCACAAATAATTTTCTTTAATTCAAAAAATACATTATCATAAATATAAGATAAAAATATTCAAACATTAAAAAAAAAAAATTATCATCTAACAGACTATATTTTGCTTTATATTAAACACTATCACTCCTATGTTCTACATTATAAATAATTTTTTTAGTTTTAGTGGGGACATAGACCTACGTACCATTGTATGTAGCTCCGTCTCTGCTTGAAGCCATATGTCATAACTTAAAAAATAAAGTAATTGCCTTCTGAAATTGAACTCAAATAGTAGAAACATGTATTTCAACATCTTTCTTTTTTTTCAACTTTTTATCCATGCACACAGTATTCTTAAAATTGGATCGAATCAGTCAAATCGTTTGAACTGAAAATACAAAGGGTCATTGTTTTGGTTTGATTGTTTGATCAAATAAACTATTGAACCAGTGGAAATCGATCAGAATCAGCCAAAACTGATAGAATCGGTGAACCATGAGTTTTAGAAAATTGACGGGTTAAACATAATGGGATTCCTTAGAAGGAGATTACTATCGAGTATTGCAACTATTTTTAAACTCATCTTATTTGGGGAAAATTTGCAAAACTAGTGAAATCCGAAAAAGTTACATCTTTATTACGCAAAAAGATGGTCCAACAAAATCTAGAATAATCGTTTACGGTTACAAAACCATAGTAGTTATCACCCAAGCTTTTGGTCCTTGAAGGACCAAAAATATCATTATGGAGAAGTTCAATAGGTGTAGAAGTTGAAACAATGTTTTTAGATTTAAAAGAGACTCTTGTTTGATTACCCATTTGGCATGCATTGCATAGGTGATCTTTTGAAAATTTAATTTTTGGTAGACCAATAACTAGATCCTTTGAAACCGCTTTGTTTAGTAAATCAAAGTTGACTCATGGTTACTAAACACTTAGTGCTTGTCAATAATACATCATCCAAGTTAAGCATATATATATATATATATATATATATATATATATATATATATATATATATATATATATATATATATATATATATATATATATATATTTGTTTACTCTCGACCCCTTGAACATAATGAAAATAAAGATTATTTGTTTAAGGGGTCGAGAGTAAACAATATATATATATATATATATATATATATATATATATATATATATATATATATATATATATATATATATATATATATATATAATTTATATTGTTTACCCTCAAGTCCTTAAACAAATAATCTCATACATTTTGAAATAAATGATGTAAGAGAGAGAAAAAAAAAATTCACCCATAATCTCCACCATTTATTTTAAAATTCAATTGTTCAGATTCATTCTCACATTCTCATATAAAGATGACATTCTCATATGATATGCCCTTATATATATATATATATATATATATATATATATATATATATATATATATATATATATATATATATATATATATATATATATATATATATATATATATATATATATATATATATATATATATATATATATATATATATATATATATATATAGTTTATCCTCAAGCCCTTAAACAAATAATTTTATTTTCATTATGTTCAATCATGCAACAATCATTTGTAAAAGTTATTGTGTATCCTTTGTCGCATAATTGACTAATATTGAGTAGATTATGTTTAAGACCTTCAACAAGCATAATTTCATTGATAGTAGTAGAAGAGGGATTACCTACACTACTGTTCCCAAGTATAGCACCCTTGTTATTTTCTCCATTGGTTACATGGTGTCGCACGCTCGCGAAAAAAATGATCCGGAATCAACAGAGTCTCCATCGAACTTTATTTATCTCCGGAGAGAAGGGAAAACATCGAGAAAACCCGGAAGAAAGGAATGGTTAAGGAAAGGTCTTACGACCAAAGATCGGGTAAGAAGTCGGTTACGCAAAGGGAAGATATTAGCACCCCTCACGTCTGTGGTACTCCACAAGACCCGCTTATGTTTGTTCTATCTAAGGGTGTGTTAATTATTTCTTACTTGCTAAGAAGGAAATGAAAGGATTATAAACAATACGGGAGGAATAGAGTTTTTTAAATAGTTGTGCTCGCTTAGGTCCCGCAACCTAATGCCTACATATCCCCTTATGAGGAATCAGAGCGTCGTAGTTCCGCTCACATGTTTTTGTTTGTGCTTTATAGTGGACAAAGTTACATTTGCATTCTAGCATTAGGATAGCCTCTCGTTGAGCGAAGTCTTATGTGTTACCTGTCTGCGATCGAAAGGAAGTAACATGTTCGATTAAGGGAAAGAAAGCCTTGAAGACGAGAGAGAAGAGAGAATTGGTTTTTTGAAGTTTTATTTTGCTGTTGCATTGTTTCTGATTTTATGTTCATAAGTGTATGTATTTGTATGGAGTTAGCATTAGTATGAATGACATTGGATGATGGTTTAATGGTGTTGAACCGGTTCCAGTTTTATTGGCAGCCTATGGGTATTAATATGGTTTCGGTTTATTTTATGCAGGGTTGAATGTTAATGGAATTGGAAAATAGTTTATTGTAGCAGTTTGATTTTGAACTGTGGTAGGCTGATGTATAAGGGAAACAAAGCTTGTGGCATAGCAATCAGCATGGTGCAACTTATCATGAAAAGCTAAAATTGGAAACGAGGATTGAGTTTAGGATAGATTTAGAACAAACTTTGTATAGCTTATCTCTATGTAGTGGATGTATTTGTAACAAGATTGTTTTTTCCTTGCATTGAATTGGATAGGAAATGAATGTTGAGTATGTAAATGTTGTTTCCTTCACATTTTCAAATAAACATTGAATTACCTCTTTTCCCTCCAACTAGTAACACTTTGAAATTCAAATCTTCTCCTACTCTGCCATCTTGAACGAATGGAAACCGAAGATCTTGAAAGTATTTGTAGTTAACAATCAACCTTTATAGTACCAAAAAGTCAACCATACACCAGTAACCTCTTCTTCAAGCCATAGTCTAAGATAACTCGTTCTTTAAGCAATCATAATAAGAACCTCAGTCTCATAAGGCTTGTCATAGGCTAGCAACTTCTTCCAAATGATTTTTCCAAATATTGCATCATAACTTATAATTCAAGCAGTGCACCAAATAATTAAATCAAACTCCATAAGAAAGATCCTCTTGATTACTACATGAATAGGGAATTAAACCCTAATCCAGTTGATGTCTTCGACCCATCACCACTGATTTATTGAACCAAGATTGTTTTAGTGAATGAATGCATGATGTGCTAGGTGTCCTAAGGGATGTATGCAGATGACATGAGAAGTATAAGTCAGTTAGAAGTCAAGAAATAGGAGGGAAAATTTTGGGGTGTAACACATAGCCCTTATTCTCTGGCGTGAAGTCAATAAATAGGGAAATGTCACCTGTCATATTCCTTGAGCATCCACTATCAAGAAACCAAATTCTTTCCATGGAGCCAATATATTCAACCTACAATATCAAACAAGAGTGATAGGTACCCAATTTTCATTGGGTCCTTGAGAGTAAGTGGAAATTATGTTGCACTTAGGCAACAATTAAAGAACACCTTTAGGAACAATAAATCTCCTAAATTTGTATTTTGCAATGGTATGATCTTTCTTCCAACAATAGTGGCAAGTCAAATGAAGATGAGAATAATTTTTGCTATTTGGTTCCTTTTCAACAAAAATATACTCCATGTATGGTACTGTTAAAGATCTTTTAAACTTTGCCGGATCAATAGCAAATGTAACTATTGGTTCTAAATCCTTGTTCAATTTGGATTTTAGAGTATTGACCTCTTTTTGTCAAATGTGACAAGTTTCACAACCAAACCAAGAAGGCTCATCATCCTAAATTTTAACTTTTGGAACCTCTAACATGGTTCGCTTAAGAGCTTTCATTTGTTTTTCCGTTTCTAAAACATTGGCTTCTAAGTGTGAAATTATTCATTTATTTGAAGTCAACCTTTTAAAAGCAACTTTAAATTCACCATATAGATTTTCAAAAGCAATTTGTAAGTCAAAATAAGACATTTTATCAATAGTTCCATGTTTAGAATGACTTACATTCTTCTTATTTTGATGGGATATGAGACAAAGGTTTGTCGTTTCATCATTATCATTTGAGCTATCTTCACTTGAGGATTCACTATCACTTTCACAAGCAATGTACGCTCTTTTGGGCTTTTGCTAGAATTCTTGTATTGACCATTTCCTTTATCTTTCTTAAGTAATGGACAATCCGACTTATAGTGATTGACATTTTCACAATTATAGCATGAACCTTTAGATTTATCTTTCTTATTCTCATCTTGTCTTGAGGAATTAGATTGTCTTTTATAGTTAATGAGACTTTTGACAGAATGTTTCACTCCATTTTTCTTGAGATACCTATTGTATCTTCTAACAAACAATCACATTTCTTTATCATCCAAATAATCATCATCACTAGATTCACTATCATCTTGCTCTTTAGTTAAGGACTTAGAGCTAGAAGTCATAAGAGCAATTGACATCATGTCTATCTCCTTTTCCTTGTTCTCATCTTTCTTAATCTTCTTCTCATTCTTCTCTAGGCAAATGAGCTATTGCTCACATTCTTCAAGCTTTCCGAACAAAGTAGTGATATCCAATGTCAATAGATCATTAACTTCTTTGATTACGGTGACTTTAGGTTTTCATTTCCTATTAAGACATCTTAGAACATTGTTAGTAGCAATTTCATTAGAAATGGACTTACCAAATGCATTCAAACGCTTTACAAGATGAGTGAACTTTTTTGCATATCGGCAATGGTTTCACCATGCTTCATATGAAAAAGTTCAAACTCTTGATTCAAAGTATTGATTCTAGCTTGTTTGACTTCATTAGTGATGGAAAATTAAGACACAATAACATACCAATACGCAGCGGATATAAAATTCTCCACACTTGTTGGAACCTTAAGGATCAACAACAAATATAAGAGGAGAAATCAAACAAATAAACGCACAAAAAACACTGATATTTTAACGTGGAAAACCCCTCAATAAAAATCATGTGTCATTCAGATCAAAGAAATAGCTCCATTATAATCAATTGAGGGTACAAGAGAGACTTAGAGTGATTCACAAACAAGTTCTAACAAGCGTAAATCACAAAGCAAGATTAACTTACAAATAAGAATAAAAAAATCTGAAAAATAACCCAAATCTGCAGCCCCAATGTGAGGCACGTATCCCTTAGCTCATACCTTGTTTTCAAATTCTAAACGGTCAAAAGTTAGATACATGAGTTGCAAACTGCCCTCAAAATTTCAGCTAGATTCAATGGTGAACAAATTGGGGATCATCGGCTTAGTGAGACTGATGCAGAAAAAATGGAAATAGATTTCTCTCTTCTTTTCTCTCATTTGATTCCTTATTTTCTCTCTATCTCTCTTAACTCTAAATTGACACTCTCCACTTAAATAAGTGAGACGAATGGGCTATTCATATTTGGGTCTTTCTCCACATAGGATGGGAGTCCAAACCCAACAATCAGTACTCTCATGTGCAACTTGCAATGAGTCCCACACAATTTTAGCGGTTGTACAATGAGTAATACAATAATATTCATCAACTCCTAAAGAGGATATGAGAACATTCATTGCTTTCCAATCATACGATTATTTTTTCTCATCTTCTGCGTTCCATTGTGCTTCCAGTTTAGGTAAAACAACATCATCTGCATTGGTCATGGTAATTTCAAATGGACCATTTTGGATGGCTTTCCATACATTCCTATCCATAGAATTAAGATGGATACGCATACAATCTTTCCAATAGCCATAGTTTTCGCCATTGAAAACGTGCGCTTTATTATACACCCCTTTAGGTTCAGAATCCATCATCTAATAAATGATTTTGAAGCACAAGATAAACCAGTGCTCGTGATATCACTTGTTAGACGATAGGCTACGATCTAGAGGAGGTGAATAGATCGCAAATGAAATTTTCTTAATTAAAATTTTGTTTTGAAAATGTTTGACTATGGCTAGCAGAAACAACCCCGTGTCGACAATCGTCTATCCCGGACAGTTATCGAAAAGATCGGATATGCATTAAACCTTATAGAACGTATACGTTAGATGAGAAACTTAATCAATATATTTTTAACAGCACCAATGAAATAAAAAACAAAAATTAACTTAAGCAATTTGTCGAACACTTTGTGTACAATCAATTCAAATCAGATTTTTCTTTGATTTTGTTCCTATAAGAAACCAATTACAATCACATAGATTGCAATCAATTCAACAAAAACAGTTTAAAGTATTAGACAAAGAAATTATATTTATGTATCGATTGCACAATCAATGACTTCCACATGAAAATTTATATTAATTTAAAACAAAATAAATTAAGCAAAATGGTTTATATATTTTGCAATTGTCTTGTACCATAAAACTCAATTTGTGTTATCTATCGCCATTGTTCCAACCCAACAACTTAATTTCAATCGATTTCGTATTTTTATTGAGCAACTGAGTTTAAATTGTCTTCTCTTATCTCAAATTTTAATTAATCTCTGTTCTTCCCCGATCCAAAAGATATAATGATTAGAAGTATGAATTCATGTGTTGATCATTCAAGTAAAAATATTACCCCAAGTGCATATAGACAACAAATTTTAATCTTATCGAATTATACTTTTTGTTCTTAAAATCAACTTTAGTAAAATGTGCAACATGCTTTGAAAATCTTACTAGCAAATGTTGTTTCAACAAAATCAGACGAATTGTTATCATTTGTTTCTCCATGATAATTAAATGATATGAGATATATCCAGAGAGACTTTATCAAACTCTTCAGCTGATAAATTTAAATTCTCATTTGAATCGTAATAATTTCTCCTTCCTTCTTAGGGCCAGTTTGTTTTAGATTAAAATAAATAAATTTTCTTATTAAAAAGTTTAGAGATTTTTAAAAAATAAAAGCTAATTTGTGTTGGTTTCCTATCATAAAATTTATTATTTTTTACATAATTTTTTTTTGAAAACTTAAATGTAAAAAATGATTTTTTTTACATTTTTAAAGTAATCATAGATTATTAAAAATATTATTATAAACGTATATTAATCCACAAAATACTACTAATATAATGATATATTACTTATAAGTGTTAATATAAGTGTATCTTAATTATTTAATAAAAAATAAATCTGTAAAATGCTTTTCATTTAGCAATCATTATTTATTTTTAAAAAATTATTATATAATTAAAATTAACATTTATAAGTATAGCATTCTTAATTTTTTGCAGGCAGATTTTGTAAAAAATAGATTTGGTTGGCCTTTCTTTAGGTTTATGTCTCATTGAGAGAGTTTTGGTTTTTGTCCCCCTCTTTTTTTATCAGTTTTTTTGGTTTAATCTTTAATCTTATTCAAAAAAAATATTCTCACTTGAGTTGCCCTGTACACACATACTCACTTGAGTTGCCCTATACACACACACACACACACACACACACACACATATATATATATATATATATATATATATATATATATATATATATATATATATATATATATATATATATATATATATATATATAGAGAGAGAGAGAGAGGAAGGATCAAATTACACCAATATGTTACACTTATAGTTACACTCATTAATAATCTTTGATTTTATTTTAATTCAATGGTTAGAAATATTTAATTAGTGACTCGTGATTCTTACTTAAAATAGTTTTATTCTATTTTTGGTAATTAATAATTTTGATTTTAACATATTATAATTTATTATTTTTCTCATAAAATAAATAAAATCTCTCCTAATTTTGTAACAATTAAATCACACTTCAATTTTATAAAAAACATGATTCTAAATATTTCATAAAAAATATCAAGATTAAAAAAAAACTTTTCTGATTTTAAAATATATCAATTATATATAGAATTTTAAGTAAATAAAATATAAATTTATTTACATAAAAAATAGAAAATTTTTGTTTAAAGTTAAAAAAAATTTATATAAAAATAAGTTTTGATATTAATAAATGTTAAAAATCATAAATTTTTTAAAATATTAATAAGAATAACTGAATAGAATATATTTTTATATTATTATAAAAATTGTGATTTCTTTAAAATTGTTAGTAAGCATTATTTGATGAAAAATAATGTTTGTTATTAAGAAAAAATGGTATGAAAATTGTGATTTATTTTAAAGAAAAAATAATATTATATTCACTGGTTTTTGCAAAAGTCATTTAAATCCAACTATTATTATGTCTGATGATTAACATATCAGTTTCACCATTAATTGCAATAACTATGGTTTTGGCTTCTCTGTGGTTTATGCTTCTACGAATTACTTAACTAGAAGACAATTTTGGCTTAGTCTCAATAACATCCCTTCTAATATCCCTTGGTCCTTTATTGGTGATTTTAATTCTATTGTCAGTGCTGCTAAGTATAAAGGTAATAACACCCCTGCTCAAACTCCTATTAATGATTTCTTTAACTGGTCTGATTCCAATCAATATATCCATCTTCCTACTTTGGGCAATTTCTTCACTTGGTGTAATGGTAGGAGAGGTAGACAAAGAACTGAAAAAAGATTAGATAGGGTTATATGCAATTTGAATTTGTTAGATGTTTGTAAGTCTGCTGTTTGCAATACTCTTCCTAAGGTCAAGTATGATCATTATCCCATTCTCTATGCTATTAATATGGACTCTAGACCTTTTAAGTCTCGGTTCAGGTTTCATAATATGTGGACTAAGAGTGAGGACTATCACAGAGTTATTGAGGAGACTTGGAAAGTCCATGTGTATGGTTGTCCCATGTTTGTCCTTGACAAAAAGCTTAAAATCCTAAAATCTAGACTTAGGGACTGAAATAAGAATAACTTTGGTAATGTCCAACTTAAAGTCATTGAGGCTAAGAAGGCTTTAAAGGAGGTTCAAACTGAGATTGGTAATTCTGGCTATACTGACAGCTTACATGACAAAGAGGCTAAAGCCTAGCATGCCTTGGAAGAGGCTCAATCCATTGAAGAGGTTTTTTTGGAGGGAGAAGTCCAGACTTAATTGGACTCTGCAGGGGGATAGGAACACTAAGTTTTTTCACACTTATGCTAAAATTAGGAGAAAAACCAAACCCATCTCTTCCTTAGTCATTGATGACACTATTGTTACTCATCAGAAGATTTTAGAGAATCACATTGAAGAGCATTTTAAAAACTTGTTTAATAAAAATCATGCTATGCAAGGTCCCTGCCAGGTTAGGAACGTTGTTCCCTCTATTGTTAATGATAGAACTAATGAGCTTCTTACCATGATACCTACTGCTGAAGAGATTCATAAAGCTGTCCTCAATCTCAACCCTAACTCTGCCCCTAGCCCTGATGGCTTTGGTGGGATCTTCTTTTATCATTACTAGAATATCATTCAGAGGGATGTGGTGAATGTTGTTACACAGTTTTTCACCCAAGGCTGGATCTTGCCTAATTTCAATGCTAACAGCCTTATCCTTATCCCTAAGACTAAAGAGGCCAATTCCCTGGGTTAACATAGACCTATAGCCTTAGCCAACTTCAAGTTCAAAATCATATCCAAAATCCTGGCTGATAGACTCTCTTCTATTCTCCCTTCCATTATTTCCCATGAGCAAAAGGTTTTTGTGTCTAGCAGGAATATTCATGATGGGATTTGCTTAACCTCTGAAGCCATAAACACCCTCAATAATAAATGCTATAGTGGAAATGTGGCCCTCAAAATTGACATTGCCAAAGCATTTGACACCCTGAATTGGGATTTTCTTCTGCTCACCCTCAAGAGTTTTGGCTTCAACCAGGTTTTTTGTAATTGGATACATACTATTCTTCATTCTGCTTCTATGTCTATTTGTTTCAATGGTAATACTGTTGGCTACTTCTCTTGCTCTAATGGTGTGAGACAAGGTGATCCCTTGTCTCCACTTCTGTTTTGCATTGCTGAAGATGTCCTCAGCAGGGGCATTTCCAAATTAGTCACAGATGGGCACATAAACCTTATCAAAGTTAACAGACGTTGTATGGTTCCATCTCACACTCTATTTGCTGATGATATCATGGTTTTTTGCAAGGGTGATTCTAAATCTCTCATGGCTTTATCCAATCTCCTTAATGACTATGGAAATAACTCTGGGCAATTTTGCAATTTATCTAAATCCTTAATTTATGCAGGAGGAATGTCCTATGAGAGACACTGCAGTCTAGCCAATATTATTGGTTTTACTAAAGCTACTCCTCCCTTTATTCATCTTGGTGTTCCTATCTTCATTGGGAGGCCTAAAGCTTGTTACTTTCTGAAAATTGCAGATGACATCAGGCTTAAGATGGCTACTTGGAAGGCAAGGCTTCTATCAATGGCAGGCAGAACTCAACTGATCAAATCTATAATCTTTGGCATGACTGTTCATAGCATCACCATTTATAACTGGCCAGGCAGCATTGTTAAGAAAATTGAAGGTTGGATGAGGAATTTTGTTTGGAGTGGATGTACAGACAAAAAGAAAATAATCACTGTTTCTTGGAAAGACTGCTGCAAGCATACTAATGAAGGTGGTCTTGGTATCATTTCTCTAAAAGCTTATAATACTGCTACCAATCTTCATCTTTGCTGGAGACTTCTCAACAATACTCAGAGCTGGTGCAAGCTTCTTAAGGCCAGGGTGAAAAGAAATGGAGATCTGATCAAATATGCCATTAAGTCTTCCATTTGGACAAGCATCAAGGAGGTCCATCAGACTGTTATAGACAATTGCAGTTGGTTAGTTGGAAATGGCTGCAGTGTTAATTTTTGGTTGGATGACTGGATTGGTGAGACTTTGGCTCTCAAATTTCATATTCCAAAACAATTTCACTATGCTTTGACTTCCAGGGTCTGTGATTGGTGGAAGAACAATGCATGGTATGTTCATAGTAATATCCAGGAAGTTGTCCATCATCTTCTTAGCTCTATTTCCAGTTTTTCTATCCTTGAGGTGGATGTTCCTGATTCTTTTGTTTGGTGAAATTCTACTTCTGGTCTGCTAACTATCAAAGAGGCCTATAAGGAATTGGTTAAACCTAGGCCTTCTGTTTTATGGTATTCCTTCCCTTGGGACAAAGACTCACCTCCTTCCCACTCTATGATAGTTTGGAGAGTGATTCATAAAAAGATGACAACTGATGATAACCTTAGGATTCGTGGCTTCTCTTTCCCTTCCATTTGCAATCTCTATCTGACCAACTTTGAAACTGATGAGCATTTATTTTTTGATTGCTGTTATGTTAAGAATCTTTGGAATTGGTTGAAGGGTCTTCTCAATCTTAATTTTAATATCTGTTGCATTGAGGATTGCAGAAGAATTATTGAGATGAATTGGTCTGCTCAAGCCATGTTTGTGGTTAAAGCTGGTTTGGTGGGAGTTTTTTATCAGGTTTGGATTGCTAGAAACCATGCTAGATTTTAGGACAAGCAGATTCATTGGAAACACTGCATTTCCCTAATTGCTGCTCAGCTGCAAATGATTGGAAATAACACCAATAGGACCTCCAACTCCTCCATTTCTAACTTCATTGTGCTTAAGAATTTCAACATCTCTATCAGGCCTAGTAAGGCTTTTACTAATGTGAATGTTTTGTGGACTCCTCCCCTTCATGGCTGGTTAAAATGTAATGTCGATGGTGTTGCTTGTGGCTCTCCTTGGACCTCGGCGTGTGGAGGTATTTTCCGTGATCATAATGATCTTCATGTGCTCAGCTTTAGTGCCTTCCTAGGCAAGGAACCTCCGGAAACTGCAAAATTTTTAGCAGTTTTTATGGCCCTTGAGAAATCCAAGGATTTGGGGTTATCTAAACTTTGGATTGAATCTGATTGCATTCTAGTTGTTAACGCTTTTAAGGACCATAGCTTTGTGCCTTGGAAAATTAAATCTCGTTGGCTCGTGTGTTGGGCATTTTCACTTTCCATAGATTTTATGATCACACACATTTTTAGGGAAGCCAATTTTTGTGCGGATTTTCTTGCCGGTATTGGATTAAGAAACAAAGCTACTACTTGGTTCAATTACATTCATGAAGATATCATTAGTGAGTACTTGCTAGATAAGCAGGTACTCCTAGGCTAAGACTTTGTCGTTAAGGGGTCTTGGTTCGGTCCCCCCTTGTGTACTTTGTTTTCCTTTTAATGATATATTTCTTTTTAGTCTAAAAAAAATATTATATTCACTTAATGTAACTAATAAAACTGTTTTATTTTTAAAAACAATACAAAATAATTTTCAAAATATGTATAACAAATAAAAAAAACTAAATAATAATTATTTAGAACATAATAATTCAGTCGTGAATCAAATAAAATTTTATTTTAAAAAGTAGTGCGTTTTTTTTAAATTAAGAATACAAGTTTTTTTAACTAAAAAAATTATAGTTTTATTAAGAAATGATAAAAATAACATATTTTAAGAAATATTAGTAAAAATCACTTGATTTTTATTAATATTTTATTAAAAATACGTGAATTTTTATATTTCTTAGAAATTTGAAAATTGGTTCATTGATTTTTTTTATATTGTGGTGAAGACCAGGAGGAAGGACAACACCATTGGAGATCATACACAAATCACAAGGTCCACCGTCAGTAAGACGAGTCTTTTTTTAATTTCAAGCTATATGAGGTGGGAGACCTTAGTGGCTAGACACTTGCCTGAGAGGTGTTTGTGACAGTATGTGTAAGTTCAGGACATCCCACGATCAGTTTTGGATGCTCCAACTACAAGCATTGACAGGTGGTTTTAGAGTAACATCATCAGCTCTTCCTGTGGCATTATAGATAGAGCAATGAGGGTTCAACACCACTCGTAATGTTAGGATGGTTATCTGGAGTGGTACCTCATTGTATCATACCCTCGCATCATCTCACATGTTGATCGTACAGACAATGTTGTGCCTTATGATGTTAGGGTTTTTGATGATAGGGTTTCGGCTGATGACATGCCGCCACCACCACCTCCACCAGACACACGTGACCAGGAACGTATGCAAATGATCGTTGTTATTATGGATAACCTCATGGGTTTCGTAAACTCAGACGATGAGTTTTTTATTGGATTATCTCGGGCAACACGCATAGTTCGTGGGGTGCCTATTTAGCTATTTGATTTGATTTTACAGTTGTATTTTTGTTGACTCAGACTACTTACCACCACCGTACCTTTTATTATATAATATTTTAACGATTACATGTTTTGAAGGTGAACATAACTTAAATCAATACAACAAACATAAATTAAAAATAACGAAACAAGAAAACCTAGACACTACCAGATGATTCTGGACGTTTCAACATCTTAATTATGTCATCGACAGATCTTGAAATCTTTGTATCAAACTCGATTTGCCCCATAGTTAGCCTACAGAGAAATGAACTCCACGTGATTGTCAAATTTTCATCGGTCTTCAACTCAATAATGTTGTACATCACCCTTTCATCAGTATCAATCTAATCTTCACAAAACTCGATCTTTTTCACCTTTTTGTTATTGGTACCAGGCAACAATTCATTCAACTTGAATGTCAAGGAGGCGAGAGATGTGGTGTCATCTGGAAACCGAAACTCTACAGGAGGTTCATCTCCGTTGAAGTACACTTTTACCTTAATCAAAAATTGATGAAGAGGCATTTTAAGATGTTTTTCTCAACAACAAGTGACCCCAGTGTATACAACTTTGAATTCATTATAGACCATACAAAACGGTCGGTGCAATCACAGTCGTACAAAACTATTGACAAAATATTGACCGTTGAAAATTTATATAAAAAAATACCGAAAATTTCACATTTGGAAAATTTTCCATTATAAAATTGCAAATTTTGAAAAATCCAGAAATAATTGACACTTACCGAAAATTTCTCGAAATATTTAGTCCCATTTGCAGATTTTCAAATACATGTTCAATAGTATTTTGCGAAATAAAGCCCAATTTCTAAAGGACAGCTTTAACAACTCCTAAATCTTATACAATACTGAAGTGATGATCGAAACTAACCCTTTTGGAAAATACCTCAACTTTTGTCAACCAGTAATCACACTTCATAAACTACAAAGTACATGCATTATTCTGTGTTGCATTATTCTGTGTTTTTACTTTGAATTGTAAAAAATTGTAATAACATAATCAATTCTACTTTAGAATAATCAAATACTTCAAAATCATTTTATAATCAATCCCACAACTTCAGAATTATTTTTGTCTATTCCAAAAACTAAATCAAACACACATTTTACGGTGAAAAAAATGTATTTTTAGAATAAAGTTGGTGTTCTTTTTTCTTATAATTTGTAATTAAAAAATCTATGTTTTTTTTTACTTATAAATAGCTGCGGAAGGAATATGGAATAGGTGGTGAGGTTGCCAGAATCAAGGCAAAAGCTACACTTTGTTCAACAAAATCACATTGTACATGTGGTTTAAGGATAAAATTCATTATGGGCCCTTCACTTATGGTGTAAGATTTTAGGAAGATTTGGTTCTTGACATTTGATACAAACTAGAATGAATCCTTCTGTTTACACTTTCTAGCATGAATTGCAGAACACTGAAAAGACACCAATTCTCACAACTCCTACTTATACTGTTTCCATCCTTCAAGCTTGAATGGCATTCATGTATTGAACATGCATTGTTGTCAAATATCCGTTCCAGCAGCGCTACAACGCTTTAACGAAAGAATTTGAGTAAATCTCTATAGTTCAGCGATATGTTATTTAATACAAAGTGTTATCAAATAGCAACTATAGAGGTGTTATAGCCCTATAGCGTAGCGAAATACAAGAACAACCCATCATTGAAACATCAACTTTATACATCTGTTTCAAATATGTAATACAAGAAACATAGGCAACAAAACTTCGATAAAGCAATCATCGAGCAAAAAATTACGATCTAGAGTTACCAAATTACGATATACTCAAATGGTACAAGCATGAGGGGGGGATAGTTAATAACATCAAAAGTTTCCTCATAAAAAATCCATTCTTTTCGACTAAACAGATTACAACATCTTACAAGAGACAGCGGAAAAGACAGTTTGCAAGATTGCTGACCTAGTTAAAGCTGATGCCCATTTCCTTTCGCTTCAATTCTAAAGCCATGCGTTCATTTTCAAGCTTCATTCTTTCGTTTTCTAGACTCATCTTCTCCAACTCCCGGTCCTTTTTCTTACTAAACCTCTGCCACTTGAATCTTTGTTTCTCTAATTCCAACGTCTCAGCCTGAATTTGTAGCTTTTGCTCTTCTAATTGAACTTGGCGCATGTCAACCCATTGCTTCTGTAACCATGTTGCTCTCGTGTTTTCGGATAAAACTTGATTACCGTCAAGAGGAACCGTTTGTCCACGTGGATGCAAACCTTGGTTAAAATAATCTTGACAATTTGAAGTATTACCATCTTCTTGGCCTTGGATTTGTTTCAAGTTCTTCATAGATCCACCTAACCGCTCATATACTCCTCTGCTATCACCACGGGAAGCACAGTGCACTTTAAAATCATCGCGTTCATCAATTTCAACATCATGCTCGTCATCATCGTGATCCTCGACATGGGACATTCTGATATCATCGTTATCATGATCATGATCATCCCTATTTCGGAGAGCTAACTGCATCGAACATTGCAATGCAGGATCATGCGGCAAATGCAACCTATTACCATTATGATAAGAACACATCTCTTCATAAAACAAGTGTTTCGAGCTTAATATTTTCCGAACATCGTCCTTCTCTTTCTCGGTAAGAAAATTAATTACATCCAAAAGCGAAGGATTTTCAACAACCTCACAAGAAGTCCCTCTCCCTAACATATCATTAAGCTTTTTATACCTTTTATTAAGATCATTGAACTTATCCTCACATTGTTGCGGCGAAACATGATAACCTCTTTCAGCCATAACCTTAGATACAGATTTCCACTTACCCTTCTTCTGTAAAACCGTAAATTTCCTTCGTCCACCACCACCACCGCCACCATCAGACGTTATATCCTCGCCAATATACGAAACAGCAGTAATCATAAGCCTCACCATCTTATCATCCCACTTCACACGCTGCCAAGGCGACGAAGGTCCCTTCTTACCTCTACCCCCTTCATGTTGACCGTCAAAACCCTCCTCGTTAAAACTCGGCTCATCCTCATCACTAGTCGAGTTCTTACTTCTCTCTCCCTTACTGTAATCCGTCATCGAAACAGTTTGATCACAGTTCTGCAAGAGCGAAAACCCATCATGAACCGACGAATGTAGCGAAGACCCTTGACGCGGATTCGGGTGAGGTTGATGTTGATGAATGGTGTGAGGATGGTGTGCTTGATGATGAACCTGAATTGATCCAGGTAAATCAAACCCACCAAAAGAATTTCCAACACCACCTTGTGACAAATTCACATCCATTTTTTTTTTCTCACAAACAAAAAACAACAACCTAGATCAAATCAAACTACCAAACCCATTACACACCAAAACCTAAATTTCAAAACCCATAACAATTTTTTCACATAATATACAATCAAACATAATCAATCAACAATCTAACCATAACAAAAAAAAAAAAAAAACATTATAGAGAGACAAATACAATACCTCTAATTCAGTGACCAAAAAGACAAAAAGGAACTAACTTTCACACAACAAGAAAGGTAAAAGGTTCAAAATCAATAACCCATAAGTTAAAAAAGGGAAATGGTTAAAGGGTCGAGAAGAAACAGAAATAAAAAAGCTTTTCTTGAAGGGTACTCAGTGAACGAAGTTAAAGGTACTTATCTGGTGCAAAACTGCATGGAATTGATGACTGGGAAGCTGGAAAGACAGAGGTTTGAAGAAGAAAAGACGGAGAGAATCGAGAAACGGCAGAGAAACTAGGAGTTAGGATGTTGAAGGGTCTGAAAACTGAAAAGAACCCCGGCAAAAAGGAAAAAACATAGACAGACCTGTTAACAACATAGGAAAATACAAAGAAGTGTTTTTGTAGGAAAATGTTTTTTATTTTTGTGAGCTTCTTTCAAAATAAATTATAAATATATAAAAAATCAAATGTTTTTTTATAGTTAATTTGAACGATAGTGTGATATAAAAATTAATAAATTTTGATATAATAAATATTTAATTAGTTTTAGTCAAATAAATATAATTGAATTTAGTAAAAGATAAATTAAAGATTTAGTTTTCTGTATTCAAATAAATTAATCAATTTTAGTCAAATATAAATAAATAAATAAAAGTTTATTTTTGTAATAATTCAAGAATGTGTCTGTTTATGAAGATTTTTTTAAGCATAATGAAAACCATCTTTTAAAAAAAAATTATTAGAAGTAATTTGTTCAAACAAAGTCACTATAGTTGATTCTTTTACAAAAAAAGTTCTTTTAAAATTCATTCTTTTATAAAACTATAATAAACAGATAAAATAATATTCCAAGACTGCTTAATTTTAAATTATTATATTTAAACAAAAGTATCTATATTTAAACAAAAGTCGAGTTAACATATTTTAAAAAAATACTTATTATAAAATTAAAAATTATTTTAATAAACACAATTTTCTAATATAATATTTTACTAGTTAAATAAATTTAAAAATTGCGCTAAAGTTGTATCAATTTAATTCACATAAATTCAAATTTTGGTCAAAATGGTTAATTTAAAACTTAATTTTTATATTTAAAAAAATAATTTAATTTTTTTTATTTTAAGAAACAAGTTTCTTCATTTTTAATTATCAATTTAGATTTTATTCTGGCTAATAGTAATGATTAATTAAATTGATCCTACTTTTTCAAATCCTGAGCTAGTGAATCCAAAACATGAGATAAGTTATGTTAAAGAATAACAAAATGAACTTGTAACATGTTTATGTTTTAGTTTTAGTTTAAGGATGATGTTAATAAGTGTATTTAAAATATTGGTTATAATACATTCGTATATTATTTATTATATTTAAAAATTTGGTATTTTATATTCTAAATAAATAATTTATTACTCCCTCTGGTTCTATTTATAAGAAAAAAATCTTTTTTAGATACATTGAATAAATAATGTATTTGGACAACATATTGTCCAGATACATTATTTATTCAATATATCTAAAAAGAGAATCTTTTCTTATAAATGGACCGGAGGTAGTACTATTTTTATGGACCGGAGGTAGTACTATTTTTCTTTTGGGAAAAATTAGAACACTCATAAATACTTAACAGATTCAGTGTATTAAGATCAAGTGGGTCCACCTGATGTCATACTCGAAAAATTATATAATTGAAATTAACGCCACGCCAAGCATATAATATACAGATTAGGCACAAAATAATGCAATTTGATGGGGATTGGGCCCCTTTTAGTTGCAACTTACACATTTGCTAGTACTAGTAGTCTGTTTAATTAATATACTATAATTTAAATCTTTTTTCACCCTTACGAAGTGAAATACACTTTCAAAAATTTAAAAATGTCTTTACAAAAATTTTGAAAATGTATATTTGGATGTATTTTTTTTTGTTTAAAGGTCTCGTTAACGAGTGCTCTTAGGGTACTTTTTAAGCATACTAAATAAAGAAAATAATCTTTATAAAAGTCATGATTTCAATTTCCAAAACATTTTCAATGCATTGAATGCAAGTATATTTAAAAAAACTTACCATTTTAATCATTTAAAAAGTGCCCCAAGGGCACTCGTTAATATTTTCCTTTTGTTAAATATTAATTCTGTTAAATATTAATTCGAAGATGTATTTTCAAAAATATTTGAGATGTATTCAAAAATGCATATTTAAAAACATCTCTAAACTCATTCTTCTAACATTTTTCAATAAGTATTACTACTATTTATCTACTCGGGAGATTTTCGAATAAGCATCTTTGAATTTTTTTTAGGTGATTTCGAATATGCATCACTGAAAATGGGATAAGAAAAAAACATTGGTAGCACGTGTAAAAATAATTGTTTTAAAATTAATAGTGATTATGCAAATTACCGTCAGCAGGATGCAGGAGTCTGTCATTTGTTTTGTCATCCAAAGAGAACATTCGCTCAGTTTAGAGTACAAGTATACCAAGCATGCGGCCCTCCAGCTTCACTCATGAATGGTCGTCAAGTCGATGAAATACTTAAGAAATGCCACATCTATGTATGTTACAGTTGTGTCCACAAACATGGACGTGTCAATCAAAAATAGGAGAAAACACCTCAAAGCACAGTCACGGTGGTAGGTAACTTGTAGTTCATCGTCGTTGGCTTCCTCAACCAACTCCGAGTTTTGTTCATAAAGTTCCTTCGAGAATTAAAATTTAGCATGAGCACCTCTGGTGTTCTCAAACTGTTCCAGGACTGCCATTGGTTCAGCTCCCAAATACATCACCATCATCTCCCAGGCCTCATCGTGTTTGATCCTGAAATGATCAAATAACATGAGCATGAGCACCTCTGGTGTTCTCAAACTGTTCCAGGACTGCCATTGGTTCAGCTCCTAAATACATCACCATCATCTCCCAGGCCTCGTCGTGTTTGATCCTGAAATGATCAAATAACTTCCCTCTGATGGAAAGGTGTAGAAGGCAAATGACGTCATCTAGAGTAATCGTCTTCTCGCCAATGGGGAAGCGGAAAATTATGTTTTTTATGTCATCTCTCAACAAAAGCGCCCCGCATTTCATGGTTGATGTTTGCGTACACGAAAAAATACAGACCGACAAGACTGGGGTATTTGATTATACTTTGGAACCATTCATCCTAACGCTGATAAAGAATGTGAATCTTTCTAACATAGTTAACAGCTTTCAAACAATTGTGTTCCTGTTGTAAAGAAAAATATAACAATATCAGTCGAATTGAATTTGTTTAAAATAAAAAAATTACAACCGTTAACAAATATACCTCTTCATCCCAGACATGCGGAGCAACATGGTTTGCATAATGTATCATTAATTATGTGCCAATGGACCCTCTTGGATAAAGATCTGCAAGTGGAGGAAGATGATCACGTGCAGTGTACCACCCTAATTTCCCCGTCGTGAATCAAGAATATATCACATATTTCACATTAGAATGTCACGCATCTCAAATCACTATCTGATTTATAATGCATAATTTAAAATAAAACATTCAACCCCTGTCATCGCATGTTCACCTTCACTTAGAGTATCATCGCAGCAGAATTTAGAAAATAAGCATGCTTCACAAATCATATAAGTCTCATGAAAATACTTTATTAAAACTAAACAATTAAAGTCTTCACAAAACAACATAAGCGTCACATCGACGAGAGTACGACGTCCAACTCTCTAATTAACATAAATAGAAATGATAATCATTATTCACTCCGCTCAGTGTTACAGATCAGAGCAATGTAATTCTAAGAACGCAAAACAAAAAAGAGATAATAACCTCAATGCCATCTTCCCGCTCTAAGCAGCTACTCGGTTACTTGCTTATCTGTACTCCGAAAATGAGCATATACAACAACAACAACAAAAGGGGTGAAATTTCACATCAATAAATCAAACGATATAATCTGCAAGGTACAACATATACAACTACACACACACACACACACACACACACACACACACACACACACACACACACACACACACACACACACACACACACATATATATATATATATATATATATATATATATATATATATATATATATATCCCTTATATTATGTCATGTTCCCTCTTTAAGACATCAAAACAGGAATGCACGTAACAGCGAACTGTGGTACAACCAATGCAGTTGATAACGGCTTAAAGATTTCAATGGTGCTGGCGGAGAAGTTTTGCACGTCCGACCAAAGCAGTCAAATCCCCCAACATCAAGTGGGTCTCTAGATTTTAGGGGTGTTGTCGGATACGTTTTGCACGTTTGACCAAGGCAATTAAATCCTTTTGCCGTGAGTGTGCCTTCGAACTCCAGGGGTGTTGTCGGAGATGCTTAGCACATTTGACCAAAGCAATATGTAGATTCTATGATTGTATGGTTGACATTAATTTTAGTAAAACAAATTAGACAACAACATGATAGAAAATATGTTTCAACATTGTAGAAAATATATGTTGATCAATATGTTGAACAAAATGTTTTATCTATTGCATCTAGTGTAACATGTCGAACACGATGTCCTATGCAGGACCATCCGACATCGTGACTAAGTGATAAGTTGGGCTTTTGGATTATGGTTAAGTTGTTACATATGCATAATATTTGGTGAATATTATGCAATTCAATATAATGCTTCATCTTAGGATAAAAGATTCTATCTATTTAAAGAGATTTGATTGGTTTCTAAATATGGAGAATATTTAGGAAACTAATGATTGAAGATCTATTTTATTGTAGAATATTTTGCATATCTTTAGTAGTCTCCCTACTGCGTTTTGAAGCCCAAGTCCAAACCAGATGTGTGCTATAAATAGCAAGCTACAAACTCATTGAAGAGAAGAACTTACAGGATTAGGTTAGGGTTTGTTCTTTTATTGTGAGCCTCTTTAATATCATGTTGATAGAAGAGTAGGACAGTTTATGGAGTTGTAAGTTATGTCATGCATTCATAAGCTGTTAAGTATTCAATTTATGTGTGTCACTTAGGTATCATTGATACAATTATCTAGGTGTATGTTGCTTGTGTTTCAAGTTGTTCTTCCTGATCAAAGTTGTTAAGCAAGATCAAGTATTTGTTTATTAAGGGAGTCTTAATCGTGTATTATCTGTAACTGAAGATTATGGTAAAGGGCCGTCAATACCAGTAACGTGTATTGTTATTATGCGACATCACTGCGGTGATTGGAAGTGACAGGGGTCTCTCATATCTAGGAGGTTTCTAGGTAGAAGCTACATTGGATAAGGATTAAGTGAGAAGTCAGTAAACTGAAGGTTGTTTACGTGTGAACCGGAGGTTGTTTGCATTGTACTTTGAATTGATACTACTAATAGTGGATTTCCTTCATGGCTTGGTAGCCCCTAGAGTAGATGTTATTGTATATCGAACTAGATTACAATCATATATGTTTAATTAATTTTCAGCATTGTTCTTCATTCATGAATATCCTTCCATTGTATGTTGTGTCAGATCAGATGTTCCAACAAGTCACAGGACCATTAGAATCTGAACGCCATAATTTCACAATCAAATCCGCAAAGCGCCTTGTCGGCCTTCAAGCTCAGGGGTGTTGTCAAAGTCACTTTATACGTCCTTTTACAACAATCAATTCTACATAGTGCTTTACACGCCTTCAAAGTTCGAGGGAGCAGTTGGAGATGCTTTGCACGTCCAACTACAATAACTAATTCCCCATGGGCTATGTCGAAGACGTTTTGAACATTCGAATACATCATTCAAATACCCATTATCAAAGAACTACATGCAATTATGCGTAGATGGCTCACCCCGCTTCGAATCTAGCTAATCCAAGGGACATGAGTGGTGATCCTGGAGACGTTCACCTCGATCCAATATAGCACCTTGGGGAGAGGGACTAGGATCCTTTACCTTTGGCCAAAGAGTGATCCTCTAAAACGCAAAACATAGTTCAAAAAAGCAAGGTCGCATTTAGTCGATTTCATGTCCCTCGCCTGTAAGTATGATTCAAAGCATAACTGCACTTAACCAGACTCGTGCTTTAATCCTATGAATATGATTCAAAGCATAGTCGTGTTTAGCCAGTTCCATGCGAAGTCATTGCAGATGCAATTTAAGGCATGACCACGTCCATCCGATTCGATGCGAAATCACTATAGGTGCAACTTAAAGCATAAACACCCAAAGTTGAACTCATGCCTCACTTGTACAAATCCAACATGCGAACGCATCAAACTAAAATAATGTTTTGCTTACGCGAGTATGTTCCAATTACAACCACGTCCGATCAATTTAGCATTCCTCCAAGACAACACGTGCATCTTAATACGACACACTAGCAAACAAAGCAGACATACATGGCCTCGCGGAAGGCTTAAGGTTATTTACACTTTAAGCAAATATTATTTACTGCTATTTGTAGTGAACAAATTGTGCATATTGCATGTCTCGAAAGCAAGCCCTATCTCTCCTTATATCTCACCCGGTTGGAAACAGCGGTTGAAAATAGCGCAATATGAAACCAAAAAGTACAAACACACAAAAGGTAATGATATATATATATATATATATATATATATATATATATATATATATATATATATATATATATATTGTAAATATTGTTTACAAACCGAGGCACAAAGTGTCGCACGCTCGCGAAAAATGAACAGAGTCGCCACCAATATATTTATCCCATGAGGGAAAGGAATATCAGGAAACCTAACAAAGGAAGTAACAGGGTCTTGCGACCAGAGAATCAAGGTACGGGAGTCGGTTACGCAAGGGGAAGGTATTAGCACCCCTCGCGCCCATCGTACTTGATGGTATCCACCTATGTTTGTTTCTATCTAAAGGGTGTGTACTATGTTTACCTATATGCGAATGAATGCAAAAGAAATACGGGGAAAAGAAGGAATTATTTACAAATGTGCTCGTTCAAGCCCCGCGACTTGATGCCTACGTATCCTTTTCAGGAATCAGAGCGCCGTAGTTCAGCTCCATAGTTTTGTTTGTTTTTGTGTTTTTTAGTTGGACGGAGTTAACGCTCGCGCTCTTGCATAAGGGATCGACCTAGGATGCAATAGAGCGGAGATAACAATGCCCTTAAGAAAGGAGAGAAGAGAGAGAGAGTTTGAGTGTTTCGAGGAAATCCCTAAAGCAAGGGAAACTCGAGTTACTCTTTGGTTTGTGTCTTTTAGAATTTGGGAACTTACGCCCGAATGGAACCCTAAAGCAAGGGAAATCCAGGCACTCGAATGATTCCCTAAAGCAAGGGAGATCCAAGCTTCCATTCCCTTTTTAATGATTTTCACTTTTTTATTAATGTTTTTTAGGTATTTTCTTTGTATTTTTTATGGGGATTTTATTTTGAATATTTGTTAGATGTTTTATGGTTATAAAAGGAAAAAGAAATGAAAAGAGGGAACTATTCCTAATTTCTAAGCCTAGAGTTATTCTAATCTAAGTCTAAAGTTATGGATTCTACCTAAAGTTATAGGATTTAAGGGGAAAGACTAGGCCTAATGTTATGTGAACATCTACAAAATAGGCCAAAAATATGACCAAAACAAGTAACAAAATCACACAACAATTATACAAAAATAGAATGGAAATGGTACAAAAGAATGAAAGAAGCAATTCAAGTACTAACACAAAATTAACCTAAAAAAACTACTATTTTTATATTGATTTTTATGAAGGAAATTCAAATCAAGCAAAAGAAAGTAAGACAATTAGCCTAAAACTAATATTTTTATTGTGTGATTATGTGTTTTTTTTAAAAATTGTGTTAACAGTCTAAAAATAAGGGAAAACTAGTATTTTTGTTACCTAGAAAAAGATGGAGAAGAAATCTAAATTTAACTAAAAGATGAACTCAAGGGGTGAATATTGAAACTGATGGTGTAATTAGCAATTGTGCGCAGGGCCCAAAGTTGAGCCCAGAAGCAATTTTTTATCACAGATTTTGTTTGCCAAAAGGGGATGGCATGGGCCTCAGTGGGGCGTAGCTAGCAATTCGTGTGGCCCATAGTGTTTTTGTTCAGATTCTAACTAAAACTAATTATCATGATTAGCCTAATACGTCTATTAAACTCCATTATTCCTAATTAACTGTGGTTAGTACTAATGGCAATTGAAATTGAAGATAAGTAAAAAGGGAATTTAGGGTTTTCACTGTGACGCTCAGACTTCTTGCGAGACTCAGTTCTCTTGTTCTCTCCTCCCTCAGGCGTGACTACCGGCGGAAACACCACCACCATCGCCGCCTCTTGCACACCTTGGATCGATGCCTCACCTTCACCAACCTAACCTAAAATCGCACCCTGAACCTGAATTCGCACTCAATTTCTTAGGAGGAAGTCTCGTATGTCTGGATCGGAGAGAGGAGAAAACGAACCCTAACTCCTATCGGTCGATTATCCGAACGGGTATTAAGCAATTTGAGGCATAAATCACATTTCGGTTCTCAGCAATCAAGCATACACAAGAATTGTAAAGAAAACGATCAAGAGGAACCTGAATCGAAGACCGATTGTAGAAGAACAGAAGGAGCGGCGGAGGATTTGTTCAGGTACCAACTTCTGATTCCGATGCTTGTACTTTTTGTTTATCCTTCTTCTACTTCTTCTTTTTCCTTTGATTTTTCCTCTGTGAGTTCTATCGTGTCGTTATTCTTGAGTTCAGAGAATGATAGCCTGAGCATGAGAGATAGTGAAGTTGCGATAGGGTAGTGCCGGGAGCATGGTAATGGTTATTGAAGGATGAAGGTTGAGCTCAACTTCTTAGAGCTTCAGAGGTTGAAGCTCTAAAAGTTATGGTGACGAGCGTGTAGTAGAGGCTGATTGAGAGAAAGTGAGGGAGAGAGAGAGAGAGTGGTGAATTTGTGATGAAGATGAGAGGAGTGATGAAGATGATGAATGGTGAATGGTGCGTGGGAAGAGAAGATGTGAAGGTGGAGGATGAAGAATGGAGTGAAGTGATGATTATGGTGCGTGTAACCTTGAGCTTTAGGGTGATGATCCTGTTATATAGAGATTTAGAGGGAGTGAAATCAGTTAGAGGGAGAATTGATTGGAGCCTTAGGATTGAGAAAATCTGTTATGGATTGGAGGGTGAGGATTTAAGTGGTTTTGGTGGTTATGAGTTGGTTAGAGTTTTGTTGAATTCTGTTATAGGTTAGTATGCTGACTAGGATTGGAGGTTGAGAGTTGGTTATTAGGTAGTTATGTTTCTGTTAAGAGATTTTCTTTTGTAATTTCGAGTGCCTTTCTTTGAACTGATGCAGTGTCTTGGATATATAGGTCTGGTGATGATATTTTGGATTTTAATAACCTTGTGCATATAACAACAACATGACAAGCCCTGGTTCACATTGATGTTGGCAGGACCCGCAGCGACATGTTCGAAACGGTTTAAAGGTACTCTTTTGACTTGGCTAGACTACTATAGATTATTGTTTCTTTGGGATTTTTGAATTGGTTTGAACTGGGTGCATATCATGTGTATGGCAGGTTTGGTTCAGTGCTATAAATAGACTTGGCGTAGCCGCGAACTAAACTTGAATGTGAACTGGAGTTGCTTGACAAACTGTTGTGACATGGAGCTCAACTACTTTCTTTTTCTTCCGCAGGTTTGGACTTTTCCTTCTGATTGTTGCTACTGTTAGCTTGCTAAGTTGTTAGGTTGTTAGTAAACTGTTATTTCTGTTAGTAAGGAATGTTATGAAGCTGTTTGAGATTCGTTGTGGCAGGTATGGTGGGTCTGAACCGTTTTGAATTGTATGTACAGGGCTGCAGTAGGTTTCCCAGTATGGCACACTGCAAGAGGTTGGATGTGATCGGCGGGACAAAATGAGCTGAATGACGTATTGCCGATACAACAAGGGCAGCTTCTGTGGAACACTGTAATACGGTGAACTGACTTTTATTTTTATAAGCAACAATGTTGCGGTGTGCAAGAGTCGCCACCGACTTTTATTTTATCCAATTAGGAAAGGTATAAAAGAACAGGAAAGACCTTCTTTGAAAAGAGATTGAGTTCGGGGGGTAGGTTATGAAAAAGGAAGGTGTAAGCACCCTTTTCATCCGTAGTTATCTACGGGCTCTTAACTGCTTAGCTCACTTGTTTGTTTTGTTTGAAAAGGTGTCGTGTGTGTTTAGAAAAACAATTTTGTTTGAAAATGTCTAAAAAGACAATGTTAAAAACATGGTGTGAAAAGCGTTTGAAGTTGAATTGTAGTGAGCAAGCACTTAAGAGCTACCTACCCTAAGTTCGAAAGGTTTTTCCCATACTTTAAAGTTTTCCTTGGGCGATAGTACTATCCATACCATTTGAGGGTAGGTAGTCCTATACATTGGATGTGCGGGTCATCGAAGGGTCATCGAGTCGTCATAGGGACTATCCATACCATAAAGAGGGTAGGAAGTCCTATGAGATGTGAATAGTCATAAAGGCAACCAGTAGAGATACCTTAGCAATCCGAAGGAACTATCATCATTTATCGAAGGCAACTCGAGGGACGAGATCATTTCATCGTAGGCAACTCGAAGGGACTATGATCTTTATTCCGAAGGGTCAATGATGATTTTGAATCGTAGGCGACATATGCTAAGGTATCCCTACGCTTCGAGGGACTTGACTATTATTTTCCGAAAGGCAACCAAGAGGGGAAACCCTAGAGGTGAGTGAGTGCGAGTGTGTTAGATTCGAATATTTAACTATTTTGAATTAGTGAGCTAACGGTCGATTAAATTATCTTGCCATACACGCCCTAAACATACATCTAGCAGTTAAGTATATACGAAAAATAAAATGCGGAAAAGTAAAAATCCTACGCTATTACATGGCTTCGGGGATTAGGGATACATATCCAAAAAAATTGGGGGGAGTGCAGAAAGTAAAGCCCTAATTAAAACTATTACATACCAGGAGCAGTTACATTATATAAGAATGCGAGGAAGATTAAAGCGAAATAAAAGATTAATATGTACAAAAAAATAGGAAAGAGTTTGTAAGTGTCCATGAAACAGTCCAATAGCTCAATAATAGCACCTCACAAAAAAAGAGAAAATATTAGTAATGATATATGTAGTGACAAATGAGAAATATACAATACAAATAATTATTGATTTAAAAGCAAAGTCTAAAATAGCCATATTTAGTTCTAAAAATAAATGTTAAAAACTAAAACAAATACTTATTTTTTTTTGATAAAATCTAAATGCTAATATAAAATATTTTTTATGTTTTTAATAGAAAAATGAAAATAAAAACTAATTATCAAAATGTTTTTTTTTTATATTTTTATTATTATTAGAATAAACTAGACTAAGTTAATTATAAGCTAACTAAATCTAATAAAGATTAATCTAAGTAAATTCTAAAAGACTAATAAATAATTAAATTCAAAGAGAGGGTGTGAATTAACATTGGGCTGAGAATTGGTAAATAAAATTAAATGGGGGCCAAAAGGACTAAGTCCTAAACTCTAATCTAACACACAATAATAATAATAATAATAATAATAATAATAATAATAATAATAATAATAATAATAATAATAATAATAATAATAATAATAATAATAATAATAATAATAATAATAATAATAATAATAATAATAATAATAATAATAATCAAGGGAAGACAAACTATATATATTTTTACAAATGATAAAAATAATTAGGAAAACAAGCAATGTTACAGTAGAAGATAAACATGAAACCTATTCTTTCTTTTTTTCTATCTCAGTACCTCTCATATATGCTCTCTTCATCTTTGATTCATTTTTCATAATCAAACATGCAAAATGGAAAAACAACAAATCTCTTCTCAAAGCAAAAATGGAAAATTAATCATGACTAAAATCAAATCAAATGAAAGCTCACAACAAAAAGGGGTTTACCGTCACCGACGAATTTGTGTGGAGACCCGGTGTTTTGCATACGGTGTTGCCGGTGCTGCGCAGTGGTCTCGTCTCGGATTGAAGTGAGTTCAGTGACGGTGTCGGTTCGCGGCGGTGAGCTCCGATAGATCTACGCAGTCGTACGACCATGGTGTGGATCGGACATCGGGGCTGCGATCGGATGAGAAGAATAGGACGGTGTCTACGAAGGTGATGCTGTCGGATCCAATTTCCACTCCTTTCGGTGGCTTTGGTTCTTCCCTCTGTTTTGCAACTAGTTTTTCGGTTCAGATCTCTTTCTTGAGTTTTAATCTTTTCCTGCAAAAGAAAAAAACACAACGCGATTATGAAACATGTTGTTAGAAGATCATTGGATCCGATGATGGTAGTGTTGTTATTTTTCGACGGTGGATCCAATCTCCGGCTTCCTTCTTTTATTTTGTTCTTCTACTTTAAACTTTTTCCTACAAAGAAGAAAAAAATAGATCATATGGATGTTGTTTTTCTATGTACATAATGTTGTTAGTGTTGAAGAAGAATATTCAATGGCAATAATTCTTGAATTGGAATTCAAGGTTATTTGTATTGTAGTTAGTGAAATCAATTCAAAAACTGATTCAGAAATTGAGAAAAGGAAAAAAGGTTTGATGTTTAGAACTTTACTAGTAAAAAGTTCATAGTATACAGTAACAGTGGTTTGAAAGTAGTAACAGTGGTTTGAAAGTTGTCTCTTTATATATTGAAAATAAATTGAGGGAGCGGCCTCATATAATAATCACTGGCCAAGAACTTAATAAAATCGCTTTTGGAAAAAAAGAGAGGCCTCAGGTATCATCATTGGCCAAAACAAGATTTAAAAACCGTAAAAAGTGTTTGATAAAAAACGTGTGTAAAAACTTTTAAAAAAGTATGAATGAAAGTGTGAGAATGAGAATTAGAAAATTGTTGATTGTTGTTGATGAAAAGAGAAAACGTGTGTAAAAACTTTTAAAAAAGTATGAATGAAAGTGTGAGAATGAGAATTAGAAAATTGTTGATTGTTGTTGATGAAAAGAGAAAACGTGTGTAAAAACTTTTAAAAAAGTATGAATGAAAGTGTGAGAATGAGAATTAGAAAATTGTTGATTGTTGTTGATGAAAAGAGAGGGTGGAGAGTGCCCTATTTATAGAATAGAATTAGGTTAAAACCACTCCTAAAAAGGAAATGATCCAACCCAAAGGCCCATGGACCTTTCTTGATGACCAACATTGAGAACCTGGACGTACTTGTGTCCAAGTTCGTCTAGGTGCAAAAAAGATTAAAAATAGTTAAAAAACTGATAAAATGCACCCAGCGAGATTCGTACCCGTGACCTTTAATATGCAAGCCTTTCCTTCTTACCAACTGTGCTATGTTAATTATTTGAAATAAAAAGCCAATTGAAGGTGTATGAAGCATCGGTCATCATTTTCTATTTATTAAAATATAAGCAATTTAAGAGTAAACTACTATATTTCAAAATAAATTTTAAATCGAATATTTATAAAATTCAGGATGTCAATGTAAATGAACCCAAGATTTTATAAAAATCCAATTTTGAATATAATTTCGAAAAATTTTGTCACTAAAAAGTGTGTGCAAATTTTGGGGTATGACAGCTGCCCCTGTTCAATCTTCTTAAACCTGAGGATGTAGATTGGCCTGTATGCCTATTGGAATCTGAAGGTGGAAGATGATTGAACACTTGAGTACCACAAAATTTGCACTCGCAGGTGCAAGCAGAAGTGCTTTTTGGAGATGGGCTTAAAGATGTCATCCGGGTGTTTGTCTAAAGCATATGCTTTTCAGACTACATTGATTGTATATGAAGGAGAGATTCATCAAAATGATGTAATGTCTTATAGAAGACTACCTGAAGAGGTTCCTGAATAGGGTAGATCATTGACTGATGTAAAGGAGATTAGGCTTTGGACAAAGCTCGGGAAGAATTGTCTTAGAGAAGACTGGATAAAAACTTCTTGAAAGGGCAAGAGATGTATTAGAGAAGAATGTGTTAAAGAAGATTACCTAAAAAGGTGGAGATATGTCTTAGAGAAGACTACCTAGAAAGGCTCCTAGAAAGGATGAGGAATGTCTTAAAAAAGACTCCCTAGAGAGGTTCCTAGAAAGGATGATAAACGTCTTAGATAAGACTACCTAGAGAGGTTGGTAAACGTCTTAGAAAAGACTACCTAGAGAGGTTGTTAAACGTCTTAGAAAAGACTACCTAGAAAGGTTGATAAACGTCTTAGAAAAGACTGCCTAGAAAGGTTGATAAACGTCTTAGAAAAGACTACCTAGAAAGGTTGATAAATGTCTTAGAAAAGACTACCTAGAAAGGTTGGTAAATGTCTTAGAAAAGACTACCTAGAAAGGTTGGTAAACGTCTTAGAAAAGACTACCTAGAAAGGTTGGTAAACGTCTTAGAAAAGACTACCTAGAAAGGTTGGGAAACGTCTTAGAAAAGACTACCTAGAAAGGTTGATAAACGTCTTAGAAAAGACTACCTAGAAAGGTTGATAAACGTCTTAGAAAAGACTACCTAGAAAGGTTCCTAGAAGGATAAGAAGTTCCTTGAATTATCTTTGTGGAAAGACCTGGAATGAAGCATCAGAATTGTATTTGTGTCTTGAATGAGCGTTAAGATTGAATTGTTGATACGATCGTCTTTGCACCGTATTTGAATGATAAAGTTCTTTTGATTGTGGAATGACCTGAAGAGGCAAAATAAGTTTTATGCAATGTCATGATGCATGTATTATTTAATGAGGTTCTCGAAATAAACGAGAAAGATGTATGTTATGTATGTAATGTGAATGAGGTTCTCGAAATAAACGAGAATGTTGTATGTTATGTATGTATTATGAATGATGCATGGATGGACTATATAGTCGAGGCATATTGGTAACTTTGTATAGCAATTGCTGGTTGAGAAAATAAATCTCTGTATGCTGCTGGAGATAATGATAGGGTGGTTGAGAATCCCTGTCTTTTGTTCGAGGATATCCAGCTGGGGATTTTTATTACCGCTTGGGGATGAAAGTAGCTTGAGTGATTTGATCCTGATGTGCCCTGACTAGGGATAAGAGAGATGGATAATTGGCCAAGTTTCCACTGTGAGTGCCAACTTTACTGGGAACAGTGAGTTTGAATAAACCCTGTTGGATAAGAAGATTGTATCGGAGAGCGTGTAGTGTTGGGGAGCCAAGTCTCTGTTGGGAAGAGATTACTTGAAGGTAACTCCTCGAGGACTACTCTGTGGGGATATTGTTGTGAAAACAACTTTGTGGGTAAGATCCCTTGAGATTTCAATTTTCATTGCCCCCATGTCACTTGATGGTGGAAAACATTTTCTTAACCATATTTGGCCCTTTGCATGAGGGAGTCCATCTGCCCCTGGAGTCGGTAACTTGGTATAGTTGATTCTTGAGATTACTGGAATTAGAACTTCGAAGGAGATACTAATCCTGCTGCTAGTAGCTAAATAGCTTTTGCTGAGATTTGTGGTCGATGCAACATGCCCCAAGTAATAAACTTGCCCCTCTAGTTGTTCAGTGTCTTTGAGAGATTCTCTGGATCTTGACTTGATTGCCTCATATGAATGGGATAATACCATGTCATGCCCCTTGTGTATATTGGCCTTTAGCCAACTGAGTCAAGCGTAAGAAATATTTTTGCCCTTTTGATGCGCTTCTGAAGCAACTTTGTCTGTCGGGAGGACTTTCTAATATTTGTGTTATCATAAGCAACGTGCCCCTGTATCATCAACTTGGGAATCATGCCCCTGATTGATCAGGGTTGGAGGTAATTTCAATTGTGCTTGGCTGAATGCCCCAGATTGCCCAACGCTTCTGAGAGATTCTTCGAATCTTGACCTGATTGCCCCAGATATCTGAGCGCTTACTCAACAGAGTATTTCGACTGTTTTTTTTAGGGTGATCAAAATTTGAGATATTCTTGCTCGAACTCAACGGAGTTCTGAAGACAACTTGCCCCTTGAGAGGATTAAGCTTTTCATCTGCAGTTCATGATGGAAGCTTTCCTGGTGTCATGTACTTGATCATATGCAAGAATGTTTATTATGAGAAATATAATTTTAATGCAAAGTTCATGTTTGTCTTGAAGTTTAAAAAAGGAAGTTTTTTTTTTTTTTGAAAGGATGTCAAAACATCGATTTTTTTTTTGTATGAAAGGTGGTGTGATACCAACTCAAACGTTTTTAGCAAAACTCCTAGGAGTCGGTTTACCGTATTCTCGTTACAGTATGCTTTCGAATTAACCCTGCTTCAATTAGAACTTTTGAGGGTTGTAACGTGGCCAGGTTAACGGTTTTAGAAAAAAAAAGATTTTTAGGCTCAAAGTTTTATTGGTGCCCACCCCCTTCGTGATGTTCTCCAACCTAAATTCAGTTAACTCAATGCGAGCATTCATCCTTCAATGGGAGTTTGAGACGACTGAGGAATCAATGAGGTGTTTGGACATGGCATTCACCTACCTTTTATTCTTTGTGTCCGATCACACGATCTTGAATTTACAAACACGCGAATTTTCCTTTTGTTGAGGATCTTTTTGTTTCCCTAACTTTTGCCTGGACAAATTCTTTTGACATATGATTTTGATGTCCAGCGGGATGCCCTAATTCTTGCCTAAGTCACTTGTTCTCAAGTTATTGACTTGGCAGGCTTTATTTTCTCTTTTTTTCGATTCATTCTTTTCTCTTTTTTTTGAATAAGTCGTATGATCCTGAGACATCTTCGATTTGTTGGAAAGATTGTGACTGCCTCATTTCTTGGCTGATGAGGGATAGTTGTTGTAGTATCGTCATATTTTGACCTCCTGATGTGAGAGATGACCATTGCAGTTTCGACTTTCCTCAACCTTTCGAAGGGTAACCATTGTTGTATCCTTAGATGCGAGCTCCTGATAAATTTTGAATGCTCAACCAGGTTAACTGAACACTACCCTGCCCCTGGGTTAAATGTGAGGGTTTTTATGTATCGAAAAGAAACTCCTACTTCAAGGCTCAAAGGGGTTGACAATGGATTAACCTCCTTATATCTCCAGTGTTTAGGGATTTGAAACAATGCCTGTACATCATCAACAGGGTTTTACTCGAAAGCACACCATTTGAGATCATGGGTATTATATGTTCGTCATTCTCCCTTTAGAGTCATCATGCTTTATCAACGAGAGTTTGGTATCACAAGCAAAGAAAAACATGTTAGAGCGAGAGCGAATGAATTTTTTCAAGACAAACATATTCAATGCATCATTATTATAGTTCAAAAACAAACAAATATGACATATGAGCAGTATTGAATCAAAACAGGAAAGACTACGCATGAACATGCATGATGATGTAGAGATTGTCAAAGTTGAGGAGATTTTCTCTGTATGGACTTATTGCTTCAGAAGATCCGTTGAGTAGAAGGAGAACTTCAAATCTGGCTTGCAGGTGTGAATGTGATAACCTTTGTGTCTATTAGGCCTTCAATCTTGTCTCTGAATGGCTGACAATCATCAATCGAATGGTCAAGTGCCTCAGGGCGGGAGACAAACCAATTGCTAGTATCTGAAACTGCAGATTACTCTAGATTACTTCTAGGAAGAAGATTTTGACGAAGTCACACAAGAGTTGCAAGTGTCCAACTTCAGGGATAGTAAGAATAAAGTATTAAGAAAATGATAAGCCTATCCTTTGGCAACTTTGGTTGCAACATCGTTCGAAGATCCTTGACTTTTCATATTTGGAAGTCTTTCTATAAGAATCAAGCTCACCATATCCAGTGGGTCATAGCCTCTGATTCGGGGTACGGTACTTTTGAGTTTGAGGGCATATGGCTAAAGGAAAATAAATCCTCTTGCCCCTTGATAGGAATTGTACCTTTGAGCTTGAAGGCATTTGGCTAGAGGAAAATAAATCCTCTTGCCCCTTGACGGAAGTTTATTATACTTTCAAGTTTGAAAAGCATCTGGCTAGAGGAAAATAAATCCTCTTGTCCCTTGAGAGAAATTTAGGCTCTTGATAGTCCTTCCGTCCTAAATCCCTAAGATCCTTGAAAAGAGTTAGTCAACAGGTAATGTAAAAGCATAAGGTAGTATGAACAAGTAAGTCCTACAAACAAAACCTGCAAGGAGATCAAGTGGTTAGATAACAAACAAGTCACACAAGAGTCCTTAGGTTTAAAGGCTTGCATGAAGTATGACCAGGTGACTACCCTTTCCCAGTAGGTACTTCTAAAGATAAGGATGATATCGGCAACGGGTTCTACCGAGTTATTCAGAATTGTCAGCCCTTCTAAAGCACCCTCGGACATGATGCATTTGCACCATGCAATGATACTTTGAGAGAGAACCTATCTGAATTGTAGCATCGGGTAGCGACTAGTTCTCAACATTTGTCAAGAGTAGTCCCCCCACTACGTTCCTAAAAGCCAAGATGGGTTAAAGGGTAACTAAAGGTCCTTGAGCTCCGGCGCACCCAAAGTTACATACATAGACCTCCCTCATTTGAGAAAGGTGTGCATATATCTATGGAGTCCTAACTCAAGCGTGAACTTCATATTGACTCATCTCCCACATATGTGAAAGAGGTCGCCATGACTATGCCACTCCTATCTTAAGTGTACTTGAATCCGGGTTAGGATTCGTCCTTCATTTAATTCCCGAAACAACCCTGAAAAGTAAAGCAAGCAAAACAAACATTAAGTGATCCTAAGCTTTAAGGTAACCCCTCTTTAATAAATCCCCAGCAGAGTCGCCAGTTCTGTAATACGGTGAACTGACTTTTATTTTTATAAGCAACAATGTTGCGGTGTGCAAGAGTCGCCACCGACTTTTATTTTATCCAATTAGGAAAGGTATAAAAGAACAGGAAAGACCTTCTTTGAAAAGAGATTGAGTTCGGGGGGTAGGTTATGAAAAAGGAAGGTGTAAGCACCCTTTTCATCCGTAGTTATCTACGGGCTCTTAACTGCTTAGCTCACTTGTTTGTTTTGTTTGAAAAGGTGTCGTGTGTGTTTAGAAAAACAATTTTGTTTGAAAATGTCTAAAAAGACAATGTTAAAAACATGGTGTGAAAAGCGTTTGAAGTTGAATTGTAGTGAGCAAGCACTTAAGAGCTACCTACCCTAAGTTCGAAAGGTTTTTCCCATACTTTAAAGTTTTCCTTGGGCGATAGTACTATCCATACCATTTGAGGGTAGGTAGTCCTATACATTGGATGTGCGGGTCATCGAAGGGTCATCGAGTCGTCATAGGGACTATCCATACCATAAAGAGGGTAGGAAGTCCTATGAGATGTGAATAGTCATAAAGGCAACCAGTAGAGATACCTTAGCAATCCGAAGGAACTATCATCATTTATCGAAGGCAACTCGAGGGACGAGATCATTTCATCGTAGGCAACTCGAAGGGACTATGATCTTTATTCCGAAGGGTCAATGATGATTTTGAATCGTAGGCGACATATGCTAAGGTATCCCTACGCTTCGAGGGACTTGACTATTATTTTCCGAAAGGCAACCAAGAGGGGAAACCCTAGAGGTGAGTGAGTGCGAGTGTGTTAGATTCGAATATTTAACTATTTTGAATTAGTGAGCTAACGGTCGATTAAATTATCTTGCCATACACGCCCTAAACATACATCTAGCAGTTAAGTATATACGAAAAATAAAATGCGGAAAAGTAAAAATCCTACGCTATTACATGGCTTCGGGGATTAGGGATACATATCCAAAAAAATTGGGGGGAGTGCAGAAAGTAAAGCCCTAATTAAAACTATTACATACCAGGAGCAGTTACATTATATAAGAATGCGAGGAAGATTAAAGCGAAATAAAAGATTAATATGTACAAAAAAATAGGAAAGAGTTTGTAAGTGTCCATGAAACAGTCCAATAGCTCAATAATAGCACCTCACAAAAAAAGAGAAAATATTAGTAATGATATATGTAGTGACAAATGAGAAATATACAATACAAATAATTATTGATTTAAAAGCAAAGTCTAAAATAGCCATATTTAGTTCTAAAAATAAATGTTAAAAACTAAAACAAATACTTATTTTTTTTTGATAAAATCTAAATGCTAATATAAAATATTTTTTATGTTTTTAATAGAAAAATGAAAATAAAAACTAATTATCAAAATGTTTTTTTTTTATATTTTTATTATTATTAGAATAAACTAGACTAAGTTAATTATAAGCTAACTAAATCTAATAAAGATTAATCTAAGTAAATTCTAAAAGACTAATAAATAATTAAATTCAAAGAGAGGGTGTGAATTAACATTGGGCTGAGAATTGGTAAATAAAATTAAATGGGGGCCAAAAGGACTAAGTCCTAAACTCTAATCTAACACACAATAATAATAATAATAATAATAATAATAATAATAATAATAATAATAATAATAATAATAATAATAATAATAATAATAATAATAATAATAATAATAATAATAATAATAATAATAATAATAATAATAATAATAATAATAATAATAATCAAGGGAAGACAAACTATATATATTTTTACAAATGATAAAAATAATTAGGAAAACAAGCAATGTTACAGTAGAAGATAAACATGAAACCTATTCTTTCTTTTTTTCTATCTCAGTACCTCTCATATATGCTCTCTTCATCTTTGATTCATTTTTCATAATCAAACATGCAAAATGGAAAAACAACAAATCTCTTCTCAAAGCAAAAATGGAAAATTAATCATGACTAAAATCAAATCAAATGAAAGCTCACAACAAAAAGGGGTTTACCGTCACCGACGAATTTGTGTGGAGACCCGGTGTTTTGCATACGGTGTTGCCGGTGCTGCGCAGTGGTCTCGTCTCGGATTGAAGTGAGTTCAGTGACGGTGTCGGTTCGCGGCGGTGAGCTCCGATAGATCTACGCAGTCGTACGACCATGGTGTGGATCGGACATCGGGGCTGCGATCGGATGAGAAGAATAGGACGGTGTCTACGAAGGTGATGCTGTCGGATCCAATTTCCACTCCTTTCGGTGGCTTTGGTTCTTCCCTCTGTTTTGCAACTAGTTTTTCGGTTCAGATCTCTTTCTTGAGTTTTAATCTTTTCCTGCAAAAGAAAAAAACACAACGCGATTATGAAACATGTTGTTAGAAGATCATTGGATCCGATGATGGTAGTGTTGTTATTTTTCGACGGTGGATCCAATCTCCGGCTTCCTTCTTTTATTTTGTTCTTCTACTTTAAACTTTTTCCTACAAAGAAGAAAAAAATAGATCATATGGATGTTGTTTTTCTATGTACATAATGTTGTTAGTGTTGAAGAAGAATATTCAATGGCAATAATTCTTGAATTGGAATTCAAGGTTATTTGTATTGTAGTTAGTGAAATCAATTCAAAAACTGATTCAGAAATTGAGAAAAGGAAAAAAGGTTTGATGTTTAGAACTTTACTAGTAAAAAGTTCATAGTATACAGTAACAGTGGTTTGAAAGTAGTAACAGTGGTTTGAAAGTTGTCTCTTTATATATTGAAAATAAATTGAGGGAGCGGCCTCATATAATAATCACTGGCCAAGAACATAATAAAATCGCTTTTGGAAAAAAAAAGAGGCCTCAGGTATCATCATTGGCCAAAACAAGATTTAAAAACCGTAAAAAGTGTTTGATAAAAAACGTGTGTAAAAACTTTTAAAAAAGTATGAATGAAAGTGTGAGAATGAGAATTAGAAAATTGTTGATTGTTGTTGATGAAAAGAGAAAACGTGTGTAAAAACTTTTAAAAAAGTATGAATGAAAGTGTGAGAATGAGAATTAGAAAATTGTTGATTGTTGTTGATGAAAAGAGAAAACGTGTGTAAAAACTTTTAAAAAAGTATGAATGAAAGTGTGAGAATGAGAATTAGAAAATTGTTGATTGTTGTTGATGAAAAGAGAGGGTGGAGAGTGCCCTATTTATAGAATAGAATTAGGTTAAAACCACTCCTAAAAAGGAAATGATCCAACCCAAAGGCCCATGGACCTTTCTTGATGACCAACATTGAGAACCTGGACGTACTTGTGTCCAAGTTCGTCTAGGTGCAAAAAAGATTAAAAATAGTTAAAAAACTGATAAAATGCACCCAGCGAGATTCGTACCCGTGACCTTTAATATGCAAGCCTTTCCTTCTTACCAACTGTGCTATGTTAATTATTTGAAATAAAAAGCCAATTGAAGGTGTATGAAGCATCGGTCATCATTTTCTATTTATTAAAATATAAGCAATTTAAGAGTAAACTACTATATTTCAAAATAAATTTTAAATCGAATATTTATAAAATTCAGGATGTCAATGTAAATGAACCCAAGATTTTATAAAAATCCAATTTTGAATATAATTTCGAAAAATTTTGTCACTAAAAAGTGTGTGCAAATTTTGGGGTATGACAGCTGCCCCTTGTAACACCCTTCTAAACCCCGCGGAAATTAACACTAAAATCAGAGTAAAACATGAAGAAGAGTATTACAACGCCAACAAAATAAACAATATTCATGTCATGCCATAAAGGAACGATAAACCAAAAATTATTCAGGTAGCATGTTAACACAGCGGAATATTCTTAACAACTGAATAATCAAACATCTGGAGTCGAAGACTCATAATTCAACCATAAACCATAAACAAAACAGAAGTCTATCAGCCAATTCTAAAATAACGTTCCCGGTGTTACACGACCAGAGCATGACACTGACCCAACTGACTCTAACGAACTACTTGACGAGCTAATCCTCACCAAGTACACAAGCTACTCCTCAATCTGAAAAATAACAACAGTAAGGGTGAGTTTCATTCGCATTAACAAATGTTATAGGTATATAAACAATGCAACTTCATCCATACATTATTCACCCAAATCAATTATATTCAGATAATATAGCAACATTCATACCAAATACACACAAATCATAACATTGGACAACTTCCATTCATGTTACAATTATACACAACAACCTAATGCAATGCAACTAAATGCATGTGGTACCAAACATGGGATAACCCATCTCACCGATCCACCACCATAAAGATCCGGCTACTTCTCTCACCAATTCCACACAATGGGAATTAGCTACCGCTGTCCCACCACCATAAGGGATACAGCTCACAACATGATTATGAAATGCATGTATCAACCATAACATGCTCATCATCAACATTAATCAACCAGATATCATAATCATCAACCAATGCAATAACAACATAATCCACCACAACCAATTAAATCAAGTGTTTAAATTAAATTCGAGTCACAACTCAAACACCGTTTTATTGCATATCTCACTGAATTAGTCTCACTATGTTCGAAACGGCACATCAAACAGACTAACAGTTAAAAAGTTATACATCGTTAAACTTTAACAAAAAAATCCAAACAGCACAGCACGCGGCGCCAACATCCACACGCGGCGCGAAACGAGGGAAAGTTACGCCTTCGCGGCGCCAACACCTACACGCGGCGCGACGCGAGGAAAAGTTACGCCTTCGCGGCGCCAACACAGGTACGCGGCGCGACCTGTGCGTATCAAAACATCTTGCCAATCAGTCCACCTGTTCGCGGCGCCACCCTGTGCACGCGGCGCGAACCGGTGATTTCAGAAATCCCGACCTGCAGAAAACAGCATTCTATGCCTCCCAAATACTCTCAAATCATACCAGTACGAATTTCAGCAGAATAAACCACACATACGACATAAAATGCACGTTTACACATACTTCTAATCAGGCTTAACATCATTGTTCATCACCAATCATCATTCACAACCTAAATTGAATCAAAATTCTATAAACCCCAAAACCCCAAACCCGACATATAATCCAATTCGAAATCCTAACATACAAATTCCATCGAATCATTCATACATCCCATAATAGAGGTTAATGAGAAGAATCCCCCCTTACCTCGATGACGAATTCTTGAATTCTCTTCCTCTTCGCACTTGCTCTTCTCCCAATTTCACGTTCAACTCTTCTGCTCCCTTCTTTGGTTCTCTTTTCACAAAATACTCCTCTATTCTATTTTATGAAAATATAACTTAATTTTAGAAAAAGGGCTTTGCAACTGATACACCCCCCAACTGCTACTTACAACACTGGCCCATTAGCCTTATTCATCCCTATTCCCAAATAATTCCACTCAATTCTAATATTTAAAAAAAATTAATTAAATTAAATAAAGAATTTTATGGGGTGTTACACCCCTGTTCAATCTTCTTAAACCTGAGGATGTAGATTGGCCTGTATGCCTATTGGAATCTGAAGGTGGAAGATGATTGAACACTTGAGTACCACAAAATTTGCACTCGCAGGTGCAAGCAGAAGTGCTTTTTGGAGATGGGCTTAAAGATGTCATCCGGGTGTTTGTCTAAAGCATATGCTTTTCAGACTACATTGATTGTATATGAAGGAGAGATTCATCAAAATGATGTAATGTCTTATAGAAGACTACCTGAAGAGGTTCCTGAATAGGGTAGATCATTGACTGATGTAAAGGAGATTAGGCTTTGGACAAAGCTCGGGAAGAATTGTCTTAGAGAAGACTGGATAAAAACTTCTTGAAAGGGCAAGAGATGTATTAGAGAAGAATGTGTTAAAGAAGATTACCTAAAAAGGTGGAGATATGTCTTAGAGAAGACTACCTAGAAAGGCTCCTAGAAAGGATGAGGAATGTCTTAAAAAAGACTCCCTAGAGAGGTTCCTAGAAAGGATGATAAACGTCTTAGATAAGACTACCTAGAGAGGTTGGTAAACGTCTTAGAAAAGACTACCTAGAGAGGTTGTTAAACGTCTTAGAAAAGACTACCTAGAAAGGTTGATAAACGTCTTAGAAAAGACTACCTAGAAAGGTTGATAAACGTCTTAGAAAAGACTACCTAGAAAGGTTGATAAATGTCTTAGAAAAGACTACCTAGAAAGGTTGGTAAATGTCTTAGAAAAGACTACCTAGAAAGGTTGGTAAACGTCTTAGAAAAGACTACCTAGAAAGGTTGGTAAACGTCTTAGAAAAGACTACCTAGAAAGGTTGGGAAACGTCTTAGAAAAGACTACCTAGAAAGGTTGATAAACGTCTTAGAAAAGACTACCTAGAAAGGTTGATAAACGTCTTAGAAAAGACTACCTAGAAAGGTTCCTAGAAGGATAAGAAGTTCCTTGAATTATCTTTGTGGAAAGACCTGGAATGAAGCATCAGAATTGTATTTGTGTCTTGAATGAGCGTTAAGATTGAATTGTTGATACGATCGTCTTTGCACCGTATTTGAATGATAAAGTTCTTTTGATTGTGGAATGACCTGAAGAGGCAAAATAAGTTTTATGCAATGTCATGATGCATGTATTATTTAATGAGGTTCTCGAAATAAACGAGAAAGATGTATGTTATGTATGTAATGTGAATGAGGTTCTCGAAATAAACGAGAATGTTGTATGTTATGTATGTATTATGAATGATGCATGGATGGACTATATAGTCGAGGCATATTGGTAACTTTGTATAGCAATTGCTGGTTGAGAAAATAAATCTCTGTATGCTGCTGGAGATAATGATAGGGTGGTTGAGAATCCCTGTCTTTTGTTCGAGGATATCCAGCTGGGGATTTTTATTACCGCTTGGGGATGAAAGTAGCTTGAGTGATTTGATCCTGATGTGCCCTGACTAGGGATAAGAGAGATGGATAATTGGCCAAGTTTCCACTGTGAGTGCCAACTTTACTGGGAACAGTGAGTTTGAATAAACCCTGTTGGATAAGAAGATTGTATCGGAGAGCGTGTAGTGTTGGGGAGCCAAGTCTCTGTTGGGAAGAGATTACTTGAAGGTAACTCCTCGAGGACTACTCTGTGGGGATATTGTTGTGAAAACAACTTTGTGGGTAAGATCCCTTGAGATTTCAATTTTCATTGCCCCCATGTCACTTGATGGTGGAAAACATTTTCTTAACCATATTTGGCCCTTTGCATGAGGGAGTCCATCTGCCCCTGGAGTCGGTAACTTGGTATAGTTGATTCTTGAGATTACTGGAATTAGAACTTCGAAGGAGATACTAATCCTGCTGCTAGTAGCTAAATAGCTTTTGCTGAGATTTGTGGTCGATGCAACATGCCCCAAGTAATAAACTTGCCCCTCTAGTTGTTCAGTGTCTTTGAGAGATTCTCTGGATCTTGACTTGATTGCCTCATATGAATGGGATAATACCATGTCATGCCCCTTGTGTATATTGGCCTTTAGCCAACTGAGTCAAGCGTAAGAAATATTTTTGCCCTTTTGATGCGCTTCTGAAGCAACTTTGTCTGTCGGGAGGACTTTCTAATATTTGTGTTATCATAAGCAACGTGCCCCTGTATCATCAACTTGGGAATCATGCCCCTGATTGATCAGGGTTGGAGGTAATTTCAATTGTGCTTGGCTGAATGCCCCAGATTGCCCAACGCTTCTGAGAGATTCTTCGAATCTTGACCTGATTGCCCCAGATATCTGAGCGCTTACTCAACAGAGTATTTCGACTGTTTTTTTTAGGGTGATCAAAATTTGAGATATTCTTGCTCGAACTCAACGGAGTTCTGAAGACAACTTGCCCCTTGAGAGGATTAAGCTTTTCATCTGCAGTTCATGATGGAAGCTTTCCTGGTGTCATGTACTTGATCATATGCAAGAATGTTTATTATGAGAAATATAATTTTAATGCAAAGTTCATGTTTGTCTTGAAGTTTAAAAAAGGAAGTTTTTTTTTTTTTTGAAAGGATGTCAAAACATCGATTTTTTTTTTGTATGAAAGGTGGTGTGATACCAACTCAAACGTTTTTAGCAAAACTCCTAGGAGTCGGTTTACCGTATTCTCGTTACAGTATGCTTTCGAATTAACCCTGCTTCAATTAGAACTTTTGAGGGTTGTAACGTGGCCAGGTTAACGGTTTTAGAAAAAAAAAGATTTTTAGGCTCAAAGTTTTATTGGTGCCCACCCCCTTCGTGATGTTCTCCAACCTAAATTCAGTTAACTCAATGCGAGCATTCATCCTTCAATGGGAGTTTGAGACGACTGAGGAATCAATGAGGTGTTTGGACATGGCATTCACCTACCTTTTATTCTTTGTGTCCGATCACACGATCTTGAATTTACAAACACGCGAATTTTCCTTTTGTTGAGGATCTTTTTGTTTCCCTAACTTTTGCCTGGACAAATTCTTTTGACATATGATTTTGATGTCCAGCGGGATGCCCTAATTCTTGCCTAAGTCACTTGTTCTCAAGTTATTGACTTGGCAGGCTTTATTTTCTCTTTTTTTCGATTCATTCTTTTCTCTTTTTTTTGAATAAGTCGTATGATCCTGAGACATCTTCGATTTGTTGGAAAGATTGTGACTGCCTCATTTCTTGGCTGATGAGGGATAGTTGTTGTAGTATCGTCATATTTTGACCTCCTGATGTGAGAGATGACCATTGCAGTTTCGACTTTCCTCAACCTTTCGAAGGGTAACCATTGTTGTATCCTTAGATGCGAGCTCCTGATAAATTTTGAATGCTCAACCAGGTTAACTGAACACTACCCTGCCCCTGGGTTAAATGTGAGGGTTTTTATGTATCGAAAAGAAACTCCTACTTCAAGGCTCAAAGGGGTTGACAATGGATTAACCTCCTTATATCTCCAGTGTTTAGGGATTTGAAACAATGCCTGTACATCATCAACAGGGTTTTACTCGAAAGCACACCATTTGAGATCATGGGTATTATATGTTCGTCATTCTCCCTTTAGAGTCATCATGCTTTATCAACGAGAGTTTGGTATCACAAGCAAAGAAAAACATGTTAGAGCGAGAGCGAATGAATTTTTTCAAGACAAACATATTCAATGCATCATTATTATAGTTCAAAAACAAACAAATATGACATATGAGCAGTATTGAATCAAAACAGGAAAGACTACGCATGAACATGCATGATGATGTAGAGATTGTCAAAGTTGAGGAGATTTTCTCTGTATGGACTTATTGCTTCAGAAGATCCGTTGAGTAGAAGGAGAACTTCAAATCTGGCTTGCAGGTGTGAATGTGATAACCTTTGTGTCTATTAGGCCTTCAATCTTGTCTCTGAATGGCTGACAATCATCAATCGAATGGTCAAGTGCCTCAGGGCGGGAGACAAACCAATTGCTAGTATCTGAAACTGCAGATTACTCTAGATTACTTCTAGGAAGAAGATTTTGACGAAGTCACACAAGAGTTGCAAGTGTCCAACTTCAGGGATAGTAAGAATAAAGTATTAAGAAAATGATAAGCCTATCCTTTGGCAACTTTGGTTGCAACATCGTTCGAAGATCCTTGACTTTTCATATTTGGAAGTCTTTCTATAAGAATCAAGCTCACCATATCCAGTGGGTCATAGCCTCTGATTCGGGGTACGGTACTTTTGAGTTTGAGGGCATATGGCTAAAGGAAAATAAATCCTCTTGCCCCTTGATAGGAATTGTACCTTTGAGCTTGAAGGCATTTGGCTAGAGGAAAATAAATCCTCTTGCCCCTTGACGGAAGTTTATTATACTTTCAAGTTTGAAAAGCATCTGGCTAGAGGAAAATAAATCCTCTTGTCCCTTGAGAGAAATTTAGGCTCTTGATAGTCCTTCCGTCCTAAATCCCTAAGATCCTTGAAAAGAGTTAGTCAACAGGTAATGTAAAAGCATAAGGTAGTATGAACAAGTAAGTCCTACAAACAAAACCTGCAAGGAGATCAAGTGGTTAGATAACAAACAAGTCACACAAGAGTCCTTAGGTTTAAAGGCTTGCATGAAGTATGACCAGGTGACTACCCTTTCCCAGTAGGTACTTCTAAAGATAAGGATGATATCGGCAACGGGTTCTACCGAGTTATTCAGAATTGTCAGCCCTTCTAAAGCACCCTCGGACATGATGCATTTGCACCATGCAATGATACTTTGAGAGAGAACCTATCTGAATTGTAGCATCGGGTAGCGACTAGTTCTCAACATTTGTCAAGAGTAGTCCCCCCACTACGTTCCTAAAAGCCAAGATGGGTTAAAGGGTAACTAAAGGTCCTTGAGCTCCGGCGCACCCAAAGTTACATACATAGACCTCCCTCATTTGAGAAAGGTGTGCATATATCTATGGAGTCCTAACTCAAGCGTGAACTTCATATTGACTCATCTCCCACATATGTGAAAGAGGTCGCCATGACTATGCCACTCCTATCTTAAGTGTACTTGAATCCGGGTTAGGATTCGTCCTTCATTTAATTCCCGAAACAACCCTGAAAAGTAAAGCAAGCAAAACAAACATTAAGTGATCCTAAGCTTTAAGGTAACCCCTCTTTAATAAATCCCCAGCAGAGTCGCCAGTTCTGTAATACGGTGAACTGACTTTTATTTTTATAAGCAACAATGTTGCGGTGTGCAAGAGTCGCCACCGACTTTTATTTTATCCAATTAGGAAAGGTATAAAAGAACAGGAAAGACCTTCTTTGAAAAGAGATTGAGTTCGGGGGGTAGGTTATGAAAAAGGAAGGTGTAAGCACCCTTTTCATCCGTAGTTATCTACGGGCTCTTAACTGCTTAGCTCACTTGTTTGTTTTGTTTGAAAAGGTGTCGTGTGTGTTTAGAAAAACAATTTTGTTTGAAAATGTCTAAAAAGACAATGTTAAAAACATGGTGTGAAAAGCGTTTGAAGTTGAATTGTAGTGAGCAAGCACTTAAGAGCTACCTACCCTAAGTTCGAAAGGTTTTTCCCATACTTTAAAGTTTTCCTTGGGCGATAGTACTATCCATACCATTTGAGGGTAGGTAGTCCTATACATTGGATGTGCGGGTCATCGAAGGGTCATCGAGTCGTCATAGGGACTATCCATACCATAAAGAGGGTAGGAAGTCCTATGAGATGTGAATAGTCATAAAGGCAACCAGTAGAGATACCTTAGCAATCCGAAGGAACTATCATCATTTATCGAAGGCAACTCGAGGGACGAGATCATTTCATCGTAGGCAACTCGAAGGGACTATGATCTTTATTCCGAAGGGTCAATGATGATTTTGAATCGTAGGCGACATATGCTAAGGTATCCCTACGCTTCGAGGGACTTGACTATTATTTTCCGAAAGGCAACCAAGAGGGGAAACCCTAGAGGTGAGTGAGTGCGAGTGTGTTAGATTCGAATATTTAACTATTTTGAATTAGTGAGCTAACGGTCGATTAAATTATCTTGCCATACACGCCCTAAACATACATCTAGCAGTTAAGTATATACGAAAAATAAAATGCGGAAAAGTAAAAATCCTACGCTATTACATGGCTTCGGGGATTAGGGATACATATCCAAAAAAATTGGGGGGAGTGCAGAAAGTAAAGCCCTAATTAAAACTATTACATACCAGGAGCAGTTACATTATATAAGAATGCGAGGAAGATTAAAGCGAAATAAAAAATTAATATGTACAAAAAAATAGGAAAGAGTTTGTAAGTGTCCATGAAACAGTCCAATAGCTCAATAATAGCACCTCACAAAAAAAGAGAAAATATTAGTAATGATATATGTAGTGACAAATGAGAAATATACAATACAAATAATTATTGATTTAAAAGCAAAGTCTAAAATAGCCATATTTAGTTCTAAAAATAAATGTTAAAAACTAAAACAAATACTTATTTTTTTTTGATAAAATCTAAATGCTAATATAAAATATTTTTTATGTTTTTAATAGAAAAATGAAAATAAAAACTAATTATCAAAATGTTTTTTTTTTATATTTTTATTATTATTAGAATAAACTAGACTAAGTTAATTATAAGCTAACTAAATCTAATAAAGATTAATCTAAGTAAATTCTAAAAGACTAATAAATAATTAAATTCAAAGAGAGGGTGTGAATTAACATTGGGCTGAGAATTGGTAAATAAAATTAAATGGGGGCCAAAAGGACTAAGTCCTAAACTCTAATCTAACACACAATAATAATAATAATAATAATAATAATAATAATAATAATAATAATAATAATAATAATAATAATAATAATAATAATAATAATAATAATAATAATAATAATAATAATAATAATAATAATAATAATAATAATAATAATCAAGGGAAGACAAACTATATATATTTTTACAAATGATAAAAATAATTAGGAAAACAAGCAATGTTACAGTAGAAGATAAACATGAAACCTATTCTTTCTTTTTTTCTATCTCAGTACCTCTCATATATGCTCTCTTCATCTTTGATTCATTTTTCATAATCAAACATGCAAAATGGAAAAACAACAAATCTCTTCTCAAAGCAAAAATGGAAAATTAATCATGACTAAAATCAAATCAAATGAAAGCTCACAACAAAAAGGGGTTTACCGTCACCGACGAATTTGTGTGGAGACCCGGTGTTTTGCATACGGTGTTGCCGGTGCTGCGCAGTGGTCTCGTCTCGGATTGAAGTGAGTTCAGTGACGGTGTCGGTTCGCGGCGGTGAGCTCCGATAGATCTACGCAGTCGTACGACCATGGTGTGGATCGGACATCGGGGCTGCGATCGGATGAGAAGAATAGGACGGTGTCTACGAAGGTGATGCTGTCGGATCCAATTTCCACTCCTTTCGGTGGCTTTGGTTCTTCCCTCTGTTTTGCAACTAGTTTTTCGGTTCAGATCTCTTTCTTGAGTTTTAATCTTTTCCTGCAAAAGAAAAAAACACAACGCGATTATGAAACATGTTGTTAGAAGATCATTGGATCCGATGATGGTAGTGTTGTTATTTTTCGACGGTGGATCCAATCTCCGGCTTCCTTCTTTTATTTTGTTCTTCTACTTTAAACTTTTTCCTACAAAGAAGAAAAAAATAGATCATATGGATGTTGTTTTTCTATGTACATAATGTTGTTAGTGTTGAAGAAGAATATTCAATGGCAATAATTCTTGAATTGGAATTCAAGGTTATTTGTATTGTAGTTAGTGAAATCAATTCAAAAACTGATTCAGAAATTGAGAAAAGGAAAAAAGGTTTGATGTTTAGAACTTTACTAGTAAAAAGTTCATAGTATACAGTAACAGTGGTTTGAAAGTAGTAACAGTGGTTTGAAAGTTGTCTCTTTATATATTGAAAATAAATTGAGGGAGCGGCCTCATATAATAATCACTGGCCAAGAACATAATAAAATCGCTTTTGGAAAAAAAGAGAGGCCTCAGGTATCATCATTGGCCAAAACAAGATTTAAAAACCGTAAAAAGTGTTTGATAAAAAACGTGTGTAAAAACTTTTAAAAAAGTATGAATGAAAGTGTGAGAATGAGAATTAGAAAATTGTTGATTGTTGTTGATGAAAAGAGAAAACGTGTGTAAAAACTTTTAAAAAAGTATGAATGAAAGTGTGAGAATGAGAATTAGAAAATTGTTGATTGTTGTTGATGAAAAGAGAAAACGTGTGTAAAAACTTTTAAAAAAGTATGAATGAAAGTATGAGAATGAGAATTAGAAAATTGTTGATTGTTGTTGATGAAAAGAGAGGGTGGAGAGTGCCCTATTTATAGAATAGAATTAGGTTAAAACCACTCCTAAAAAGGAAATGATCCAACCCAAAGGCCCATGGACCTTTCTTGATGACCAACATTGAGAACCTGGACGTACTTGTGTCCAAGTTCGTCTAGGTGCAAAAAAGATTAAAAATAGTTAAAAAACTGATAAAATGCACCCAGCGAGATTCGTACCCGTGACCTTTAATATGCAAGCCTTTCCTTCTTACCAACTGTGCTATGTTAATTATTTGAAATAAAAAGCCAATTGAAGGTGTATGAAGCATCGGTCATCATTTTCTATTTATTAAAATATAAGCAATTTAAGAGTAAACTACTATATTTCAAAATAAATTTTAAATCGAATATTTATAAAATTCAGGATGTCAATGTAAATGAACCCAAGATTTTATAAAAATCCAATTTTGAATATAATTTCGAAAAATTTTGTCACTAAAAAGTGTGTGCAAATTTTGGGGTATGACAAACACGGCTTGGATATTCGTGTGTGAATCGGCGACAAGGCTTTGTTATCTGAGATGTGTTGATTGCTGAAAGTTGAAATGTGCAGGGCTGATTTGGTGAATGCTTGAATGTAGGTATGATGAAATACAAATAGTTTTGATTTGTGTATGTATGACTGATTGTGTATGTGACTGTTTTGAATGATGAATGTGTGGAGTGTATTGTAGTGATATATGTAGGGTCGGTGATTTGTATCGAGGAACCAATTTGTTCAGCCACGTGTAAGTGTAGTGCTGTGGGTTTGAGTTGGTAGACGCTGCACATGAAATTGAAGCATGCTTGGCAATGCGATATACATGAAGACAAGATGATCATGAAAGCAAGGATGACGAAGACTGAATCGTGGCGGTGACAACTTGAAGATTATGACAAAGGGATCTAGGAGGTTCTATTGACTTTTTGTTTAGATTTTTGTATGAACTTTTTTCATGTAAGTAATGACAATTGAAATTGGGTTTCAAAGTGGGTGGTCGTGAAACATTTAGCAAGACATATTGAATTTATGATGGAATTAAATATTGGCTTTTGGTGTGAAATGCATGGATTGTTTCATGTGAGTTTAGGGTGAATTTGTATTGGTTTTGGCATACTGTCATGAAACTCTATTAGAGGTTTTTTCTTTCTTATGGTTTATGGATTTGTTTTGGTTTCAATGGTTCTATAGTGTAATATATTGATGTAATGGTAATGACGGTTTGCACTTGAAATGTCTTTGCTGTATTACTAACTACTAACTTCATATGAACATGTTCACGCCTTCCATCCTAACTCTTGGACTCAAAAGTAGAACTCCAAGTATTCCAAACAAATTTTCTTCTCCAAATTACATATCTCTTTTTCTTGACTTCGAAACGGCATTAATGGCATGATGATGTAATGAAACTTGAAGCCATGACACTTTGACTTTGTAAGAAGCCTTCGTCCCTCGAGTAGTTAATTCCTCCCACCTTGCACATAATCTCCATGTGTCTTTTCCGTCAATTTATCAATAGCACCTCCAATTGAACCACTAGGCTTTCCCATCTATACTCAGACCAGCAAGCGCCTAGGGAAATAAACCCTAAGTCAAGACATCCCATGTGAATAGAAACCCTTTGATGAAGTGTTTTTCAAGGACTGGACCAACCATTATCTTTTGATCAAAGATCAAGCATCCTTTTGAGAAAAATAAAAACTTGTGCCACACCAATGTAAGATCCCAGTTTTCTCCATGATCCTTGATCCCATGCTTTTATATGTTTTATTTAATGAATGAATGCAAAGCCATGCAAATGCCCTAATGGAGGTATGCAGATGAAATGGGAAGTATAAACCAGATAAAAAGTAAAGGGGTAGGACAAATTTAGGGTATGACAGCTGCCCCTATTTAATCCGCTTAAACCTGAATGTGAGATTGGCGCTAGCCTTTCGAGCATTCAAGGTAGAAGAAGATTAAATATCCAAGTACCAGAAATTTGTCCTGAAGAGAAGATGGTGTAGGTGTTATTTTTTTTAAATTTTGTTTTGTTTTGTTTTGATATCTGCTGGAGAAAGAGAAATTTTTGTTTTTTTGGTGGAATGATTTATGGATGTTATGGTTGAATGGGGAAAGAGAATAATGACTTGCTAGGGATTGGGAATTGGTTTTACGGTAAGAAATTATGGATGAATGGTGGTTGTCAGGCGAGAACTGACTTCACCATAAAATATCAGACGAGGACTGAAAATGAAAGAAATGATTTGCCAGGGCGAGGACTGGACTTTGAAAAAGGGTTTGCCAAGGCGAGAATTGGACTTTGAAGAAAGTTTGCCAATGCGAGAATTGGGCTTTGAAGAAAACTTGCCAATGCGAGAATTGGGCTTTTGAAAAAAGGTTTGCCAATGCGAGAATTGGGCTTTGAAAAAAGTTTGCCAAGGCGAGAGTTGGACTTTGAAGAAAGTTTGCCAATGCGAGAATTGGGCTTTGAAGAATGGTTATCAGGACGGGAACTGGACCTTGAAAATGATTACCAGGACGGGAACTGGATTTAGAAAGATGATTACCAGGACGGGAACTGGATTTAGAAAGATGATTACCAGGACGGGAACTGGATTTAGAAAGATGATTACCAGGACGGGAACTGGATTTTGAAAGGTTTGCCAGGACGGGAACCAGGGCTTTGACTTGATTTGCCAGGGCGAGAACTGGGCTTTGGAATTGTTTGAATGTTGGAAGGTAAAGGATTCACAACACGGGGGTTAGATCCAAAAGTTTTCTGTACGAGGGAAGGGGCCACGGAGACTAGTGACGACTAGACTCGATCAAAAGGCAATAATCACGAAGATATTGATGCTGGTGAAGCATAAGAGTTACATTAATCCCTCAGGCCACAAGTGGGGTGTAACTCTTCAAGAGTGGCAATCGTTCGAATTGCCACACACCAAGTATGTTTATTCAAATGATTGAAAAATGAGATGGGTTGAATGCTCACCCTCATTCGCACTCTAATTTGCGCGCAGCATACGGGAAATAACCATGACAAGACTAGAGACGACTAGACTCGACGAGAAGATGATAGTAACCACTGGGGATTACGGGAATATGGATGCTTACGAAGCGTAAGAACTACATTAATCCCTCAGGCCAAAAAGGCGGGGTGTAACTCTTCAAGAGCGGCAATCGTTCGAATTGCCACACACCAAGTATGGTTATTCAAACGATTGAAAAATGAGATGGGTTGAATGCCCACCCTCATTCGCGCTCTAATCTGCACGCAGCATACGGGAAATAACCTCGGAGACAATGATTCTGACGAAGAAAGACATTGTATCCGATCCACGTTAGAGAGAGAATATGAGACCTCTTCTGAGGGTATATATATTGCTTCGTACCTTCTGGGTACCCACAAACTGGCTTATGCATGTTTGAATTTTTTCTATGGCGTAATGCTCCATTTTGATGGATATGCTACGCTTTTGAGGATGCAATGTTATATGCAATGAATACTACATGCAGGATGCCAAATAAAGGTATTAGTGATGTAAACACCAGGGAGAATCCCCTTAGTGTTAAGGACCATGTGGAGGTGCCAATGGATATTGGACTTTGATTTGTAAGATGCACTTTTCTTTGACTTGAAGAATAATATCTGACTTCTCACCATGTGCCACTGCTTGGAGGATTTTCAGCTTGAGGAGATTCCCTTGATTCACCATGTTGGGGATGAGAAATCCAGATAATGAGCCTTGGTTAGGGAAGTAGGACAACTCCTAGGAGAAATAAACTCCTATGCTTGAGGAATGGAACAGACTCTCGAGAGAAATAAACTCCATGCTTGGGGAGAGACCAAGGTTCCAGGAGAAATAAACTCCTATGATTAGGGAGAGGACACTAAAACTCAGAAGATCGTGCCCCAAGTTTCATGACCCATGAAGGAAATTGCCCCTGTGGATCCTTGGAGAGATTTGTCAAATCTCGACGTAACTGCCCCAGATTGGTTGAATCTGAGATAGATTCCTCGACTTGATTGCCCCATATTGATCAAAGCTTGCAGAGATTTATCGACATGATTGCCCCTGATATGCTGAATTTGAGAGGTCAAACCTCGATTCAATTGCCCCTGATTAGTTACATCTTACTAGAATCCTCAAGCTTTCTTTGTTTTGAAGTCAAACAAACATGGGAGCAACTTTACCACGCTCAACGAAGTCTTCAAACTCTCCCCCACAGGGTAATCAAAGAATGCATCAACTGTTCATGCCTAACAGAGTTCTTTAGAGAACCTGCCCCTTGATGATCAACATTTGAGATGATTAGCTTTTACTCCTCGGAGTTCTCAAGTCTCTTGTACTTTGATATGATCAAGTTGCTCACTGATTCTCATCCTTGAAAATTTCCTTGATGTTAAGCACATATTTTGCATGCAAAAGAATGTTAATTCTAAGAATGATAATTCTAATGCAAAGTGTATGTTAGTCTTGAAGTTGTAAAACTTTTCATGAAATGAGGTTGCGACACAACCTCGATTTTCGCACATGAAAGATAAAGCAGGCATACGATACCAACATAGATATGAGTCTCGCTTCATTGGGAGTCAGTTAAACGCTATCTCATCGGAGTGCGCTTTCAAAATAAACCCTACTTCAATTAGGACTTTTAAGGGTTGTAACTTGGTCGGGTTCACGGTTTTCAGAAAACAAAGGATTTTTTGGCTCAAAATTATTTGGTGCCCACCCCCTTCATGATGTTCTCCATTCCTAGGTTCAATTAACTCGACATGAGTGTTCATCCCTCACAAGGAATTTAGAAATGGTTGAAGAATCAATGAGGTTTTTTCGGACATGGCAGTCACTTAGTTTCTTTTTTGGTGTCTGATCACACAACTTTGTTCTTTTGAGAAGGATGTTTATTTTGTAATCCTTGCTTTTCGCTTCTGCTTTGCTTTTTCCTTTTTTATTTCCCTTACTTTTGCCTGGACAAATTCTTTTGAATTTTATTTTGGAGTCCAGCGGGATGCCCTAACTTTTGCCTAAGTCACTTGTCTTCAAGTTGTTGACTTAGCGGGCTCTTCTTTTTCTCTTTTTTTTTTAACAAGGTTGTGTGATCTTGAATCTCTGATTTGTTGGAAGTGATTGTGACTGCCTGAGTCCTTGATTGATGAGGAATAACCATTGTGGTTTTGATCCTTTTTTGGGATCTTTTGACAGAATAAAGATAACCATTGCGGTTTTGACATTCTTCAACCTTTTGAAGGATAACCATTGTTGTACCCTTAGATGCATACCCTTTTGGTGAGTTTTGAACACTCGGTCAAGTTAAATGAACACTACCTTGCCCCAAGGTTAAAATAAGGGTTTTTTATGATTAGAAAAGAAACTCCTACTTCAAGGCTCAAAGGGGTTAACGAGGGTCTATCTCCCTTATATCTCCGGTGTTTGGGGATTTGAAACAATGCCTGTACATCCTCAGTAGGGTTTTATTCAAAGACACATGATTAGAGATTTTGCATTTTTATTTTTCATCATTCTCCCTCAGCTTTTTGCCTAAGCAAGCGATTAGTAAAGTTGGTATCGTAATGCCAAAAACATTTTATGAGTGAAAACGAATGGGTTTCTTCAAGACAAACATAAACAATGCATTATGATTTTCATTCAGAAATTAACAAGTTTTTACATGCTAGCAATGCTTAAACAAACAATGAAATGTTTACAAATGAGAACGCAATGAAGAACTGAATGGCTGCCATTGTTGAGGAGACTTGACTCCGTCTGGACTTATTGCTCTCGAATACTTTCTGCAATTTCGAGACATGAACCTCTTGGTGTGAACGACCCACAATCCTCAATCGAATGGCTTTGTGCTCCAGCATGGTAGACGCTTAGCATTGTCATGTGTTTCTTCCAAACACTTCAGATTACTTCAAAAGAGAATTCCAACGAAGATACCCAAGAGTTGTAAATTTTGCCTTACTTTAGGGATTCGAGCAATGCGAGTGATGCAATGCTCAAGATAAGAGTATGTCTTGCTTATCCCTCGTGCGGGAGCCCCAAATACAGATGCTGGAGTAGTAATCACCATCATGAATGGAAAGAATCTGGTACGGTCATCAAATTGATGAGATCTATTTGTGGTGGAGAAGACCCAATACTCGAATCTTAACCAATTGAAATTCCAACAAACAGGGAAGCGAATGGGAACAAGGCAATAGAATCACATCAATTTGTTTATCATATTCTTCTTGTCTCTGTTAACTAGCAAGGCCACTGAGAAGGAGATCCTAGAAAAGGCAACGGAGGTGTGAAGTAGAACCTTGAGGATGAGAAGCATTATGTAGAACACTCTTGATTACCACACGGAAGAAGATCCTGACGAAGTCACCCAGGAATTTGTAATGCTTTAAGGGATTCGAGCAATGCAAATGATGCAATGCTCAAGATAAGAGTACGTCTTGCTTATCCCTCGATCGGGAGCCCCAAGCAACTTCCACACATGTACAGGAGATGATTACCAATTTAGCTTCAATATCCATCATTAGGAGTGAGAGTGGACGATCCTTGCATTTCTTGATATCAGGCATTAGGCACAAACCAACAGCATCTGAATCAGTGGAGTCACGACTTTTTACGAATTTCAATATTTTCTCCCATAGGTGGAATCTTTTGTCAATTTCAATAATTGGAGACTTGCAGACTTCAATGATGTGAATTCTCTTTACCAAGAATAGGAATCTCAACATTATTTCAAACATTCTGATACATAAAACCTTCTCATGGGTGAGATCTACATTTGCATTTGGCTTAGGAGGAACTCATCTCAATTCTTCTTGTCAAAGAGAAAACGCTTGAATAACCTCCATGCACTGATTCATGTCAGTCTCCATTTCTGTTCTCATCTCATTTAAAACCCACAGAGTTGTTCCAATATCAACATTTGAGCACGTAGCGGTGAGAAGTCAATTGTATTGTTGATGTCAAAGTCTGAATAGAAAGGCCCCCACAAGCTTCTGATAGAACCATGAAATGCATGATAATGTGAATGCAATGTGTTCGTTTATGGAGAATCCTAAAGTCTTTCCACACACTTTTTGTTTTGTTCTTCTTTTGTTTTTTTGAAATCAAAGCATTTTTTGTATAGAATATCTTTTCTCTTTTTCTATTTCCTTTTTCTTTTTATTTTTCTCTTCTTTTTTTGGAAATAGACTTTAGGATCCCCCACAAATGAGGTGGATAAAGCAATGATGTTATGCAATGCGAAAGCATGGGATCAAGGTCCATATAATCTTGGAAACCACTGCACAATCCTCTGAATAACTGATGTAGGTCAGATGTCACAGGATCAAAGGTTCGACGCCTTTTTGGAATACCAGAATATCAAGCACCATGAGATTAGACCAAATAAAGGTCCAGCCTCAAATATGAAGAAGCCAAGGTATGTAGGAGTCAAGGTTTCCTGTCCCACCCCAATCTCACGGGTATGTAGTCTAGACACGGGCAAGTGGTCCCTAATGGTCACTAGGGTCTACAGTTCCCATGGGGTACAAAGTGTTTGAGGCAACAAGCGTGCCAGACACAGTGTTCCATGAAAGAACCTCGCCCAGTTGTGGTACCCCATGTCAAGCTCGATCGTAGCAAGAGCCACGGGAGTCAACATGAGCATCCACGCTAATCCTATGTGTCACTGGCCTGGGTAGTGGGCCTTTTACCTCACAAAACCCCCCACCAGCAAAACAAAGCAGAAAAATATGTGGCCCCCACGGGGACCCATAATATAGTCCAGATGCATGCGGAAAGTAAACATGATATGCAAGCATATATACAAGATATAAACATATAAACAAAACAAAGAAACACCCAATAAAAGAAACAAACAAAGGCTAGGATCGACTTGCTCAGGTAAATCCCCAGCAGAGTCGCCAGTTGTCGCACGCTCGCGAAAAATGAACAGAGTCGCCACCAATATATTTATCCCATGAGGGAAAGGAATATCAGGAAACCTAACAAAGGAAGGAACACGGTCTTGCGACCAGAGAGTCAAGGTACGGGAGTCGGTTACGCAAGGGGAAGGTATTAGCACCCCTCGCGCCCATCGTACTCGATGGTATCCACCTATGTTTGTTTCTTTCTAAAGGGTGTGTACTATGTTTACCTATATGCGAATGAATGCAAAAGAAATACGGGGAAAAGAAGGAATTATTTACAAATGTGCTCGTTCAAGCCCCGCGACTTGATGCCTACGTATCCTTTTCAGGAATCAGAGCGCCGTAGTTCAGCTCCATAGTTTTGTTTGTTTTTGTGTTTTTTAGTTGGGCGGAGTTAACGCTCGCGCTCTTGCATAAGGGATCGACCTAGGATGCAATAGAGCGGAGATAACAATGCCCTTAAGAAAGGAGAGAAGAGAGAGAGTTTGAGTGTTTCGAGGAAATCCCTAAAGCAAGGGAAACTCGAGTTACTCTTTGGTTTGTGTCTTTTAGAATTTGGGAACTTACGCCCGAATGGAACCCTAAAGCAAGGGAAATCCAGGCACTCGAATGATTCCCTAAAGCAAGGGAGATCCAAGCTTCCATTCCCTTTTTAATGATTTTCACTTTTTTATTAATGTTTTTTAGGTATTTTCTTTGTATTTTTTATGGGGATTTTATTTTGAATATTTGTTAGATGTTTTATGGTTATAAAAGGAAAAAGAAATGAAAAGAGGGAACTATTCCTAATTTCTAAGCCTAGAGTTATTCTAATCTAAGTCTAAAGTTATGAATTCTACCTAAAGTTATAGGATTTAAGGGGAAAGACTAGGCCTAATGTTATGTGAACATCTACAAAATAGGCCAAAAATATGACCAAAACAAGTAACAAAATCACACAACAATTATACAAAAATAGCATGGAAATGGTACAAAAGAATGAAAGAAGCAATTCAAGTACTAACACAAAATTAACCTAAAAAAACTACTATTTTTATATTGATTTTTATGAAGGAAATTCAAATCAAGCAAAAGAAATTAAGACAATTAGCCTAAAACTAATATTTTTATTGTGTGATTATGTGTTTTTTTTAAAAATTGTGTTAACGGTCTAAAAATAAGGGAAAAACTAGTATTTTAGTTACCTAAAAAAAGATGGAGAAGAAATCTAAATTTAACTAAAAGATGAACTCAAGGGGTGAATATTGAAACTGATGGTGTAATTAGCAATTGTGCGCAGGGCCCAAAGTTGAGCCCAGAAGCAATTTTTTATCACAGATTTTGTTTGCCAAAAGGGGATGGCATGGGCCTCAGTGGGGCGTAGCTAGCAATTCGTGTGGCCCATAGTGTTTTTGTTCAGATTCTAACTAAAACTAATTATCATGATTAGCCTAATACGTCTATTAAACTCCATTATTCCTAATTAAATGTGGTTAGTACTAATGGCAATTGAAATTGAAGATAAGTAAAAAGGGAATTTAGGGTTTTCACTGTGACGCTCAGACTTCTTGCGATACTCAGTTCTCTTGTTCTCTCCTCCCTCAGGCGTGACTACCGGCGGAAACACCACCACCATCGCCGCCTCTTGCACACCTTGGATCGATGCCTCACCTTCACCAACCTAACCTAAAATCGCACTGTTAGGTGCCAAATTGTGTTTATATTTAGTTTAATTAATGGCACCTTTCGACCGTTTTTATCGGATATTCGTACAATTCCCTGAAGTTTTAGATAATTATTTATAGTTTATAATATTAAGCTTTCATTTTATGTTAATATGTGTTTTAGTTATGATTTTGTAGGTTTTAGCCAATTTTGGGGAAGTTTGGAGCTTGTTTTGAGCTTTGCAAGAGAGTGCCTGGCAGAAGTAAGCGCGCGTCGCGCGGAGATGTGGGCGCGTCGCGCCCTGGGCAAGATATTTTGGAGCTTCAAAGCAGAGAGTTGCGCGCGTCACGCGCATGGGCGGTTTAAATTTCTTAAGTGTATTGGCGCGAAGCGCGCTGGAGGGCGCGACGCGCCCTGGACAGAAAATGTTTTTTCTATATAAAGAGTAATTCTGATTTTTTTGGGTGTGGACCTTTTTCTTAAGAGCTAAAAAAACCCTAATCACTGTAGCAAACTAAGAATTGAAGATTGGAAGCCTTGATCGTCGATTATTCGCCTTTGATGCTTGTTGATCTTCATCCTTTACTTCTTGAGCAAGCTACCATTTTCATGGATAGCTAAACCCCTTTTGTATCAAGATAAGATGTAATCTTCCTAGCTTTTTGTATGTTTTTCTTGTGAATATATTATGTATGAACAAGTGATGATCAATATAGATGGTTTAGTTTGTTTATTAAAGCTTTTTCTTTGGTATAAGTGTTTGAGACATCAATATTTGTATCTAGATCTAACTTTATCATCTATCAAACTATAAATTGCAGACATGGATTTAGCGTTTGATGTTTACTTAGTATCGGTTTTAAAACGTTATTTGTATTGTTTAAACGGTGGAGAAATCGTCGGTTAAACAATACGATAAATCTAACTACATCGTTGCAGACACGGACGATATAGGCGTCAATACGTAATTATGTTGATCGTTACCATGTTCATATACGTATATTTATAAGGAGACATACAAATTTAGGTCGATGAAATCGAATCTTGATACATTTTCTTTAACTTAGAACTCTCATTAATTTACTCTTTGCTACTAAAAGAATTGAATGATCTTTTGCAAACCTAAAACTAAAGTAACATTAACTCAAGACAAAATAGGCTATAGAACGGCGGTGATATCGCAATAATCCCTGTGGATACGATAATAACGAAAAGTACACCACAATACTCTTTCAACAAAATGGCGCCGTTGCCGGGGATTGTTGTTTAGATATTGCAAGCATTGCAATAGTTTGTTTTGAATTGAGTCTTATAATTAATATCTTGTTTCTAAATTTATTTTCCTTGTGTTTGTTAATTTGCTTGGTTAGTTTTTCAGATAACAGTTTATGCGAGGACGTGTACCTGCAGATCAACTCCTTTTTGATCCTGAGATTGAGAGGACTGCTCGTAGAGAGAATAGCAAAACTCGTAGGAGGAGACAACTAGCTAGGGAAAGAAGACAACAACAAGAGGCATCTTCTTCTTCAACTCCGGTTGAAAACTTAGTTGAGGGAGAAATGGCAGGAGAGATCCCTAATGTTCCAGTTCGAGGGCCTTGTGTTAATAGCCCTCGACTCAATGCACAATTTGCTCGTGATCAGGCCAATGGAAGAAACTCCGAGATGAAGACGGGGTTACTTCAATTATTATACCAAAATCCGTTCACAGGGGCAGATCACGAGGATCCATTTACTCATCTAACAAAGTTCTACGAGATCGCCGGAACAATTGGTGCTCCGGAAGACCAAGAAGAACAGGTGTTCAGGAGACTTTTTCCTCATTCCTTAATTGGAAAAGCTAAGGAATGGTACCTTGATCAACCAAATAATGTCATGACAAATTGGAACGAGTTAGAAGAGAAGTTCTTGGATCGGTTCTTTCCTCACAATAGGTTCATGGAAGCGAAAACTTCTATTGCGGTGTTCTCTCAAGGTTCGAATGAATCTCTCAATGAAGCATGGGAGAGGTTCAAGTCCATGGTTAGAAAGTGCAAAGGTCATGGGTTTGATGAATTGTCTCAAATCCATATCTTTAGGAATGGACTCCAACCTCAACCAAAAACTCTTTTAGATGCTACCGCGGGTGGTTCGTTGATGTCAAAAACAGCTGCTGAAGCAATTGCTATCATTGATAGGATGGCTTTGAATGATCATCAAGGGCAACACAACCGTAGTGCATTGCAAAGAAAACCGGGAGTTCTTGAATTGAATACTAGTGATGCAATACTTGCTCAAAACAAGTTATTGACACAACAAGTAGAATTGCTCACTCAACAAATGTCAAAACTCCCTCAACAAATCAAAGAGATAAATGGGAGCCCTTCTAAAAATCAACATGTGATGTGTTGTGAGTTGTGTAGGGGTGACCATCAAACAGGTTTTTGTCCTCCACCGGGTGAAGAGGTGAATTATGTGTCTAATCCTAATCAAGTTTATGGTGGGAGACAACAACAACAACCTTACAACAATAACCAAGGTTACCAACAAAGAGGTAATCAAGGTTATCAACAAGGATGGAGGCCGGAAGCGGGCCCATCGAATCGTCAAAATCCTTATCAAGGCGGTTACAATCAACAACCTCAACAAACAAAGCTTTCAATCGAGGACACTCTTAGCCAATTCATGCAATTGCAAATTGCAAGCCAAAAGAGTACGGATGCCGCAATAAAGAACCTTGAAACTCAAGTCGGGCAATTGTCAAAGCAACTTGCCGATCAAAACAAAGGTCCTTTTCCGGCTACTACACAAGAAAATCCTCGTGAGCATTGTAAGTCAATTCTAACTCGTAGCGGTAGAAATATTGATATGGGTGTAGGAGAAATAGTTGAGGAGGAAATTGTTGAGAGTGAAAAAGATAGCGTGATTGAAGTAGAAAAAAATGTTGAGGGTGATTTAGTTGAAAATGAGAAAGAGAAAGAATTAGTGGAAAAAGAAACTCTTGAGAAAGTTGTAGAAAAAGAGAGAAAAAAAATTGAGTGTGAGTGAAAAGGGAAAGAAGAAGGTGGATGATTCTATACAAGTGAAGAAATTACCTTACCCTCCAGGTCCGTCAAAGAAAGAAGATGCAAAACACTATGCTCGGTTCTTGGATATTTTTAGCAAGTTGCAAATTAATGTTCCTTTTTCCGAGGCATTAGAGCAAATGCCGATGTATGCAAAATTCATCAAAGACATCATCACTAAGAAGAGAAGATTCTTGGATCCGGAGGTAGTAACGGTGAGCTCTTGTTGTAATGCGTTAATTCAACGCACTACTCCGATAAAATCAAATGATCCTGGGCGGGTAACCTTACCGGTGTCTATTGGAAATGTTCACATAGGCAAAGGTTTGGTAGATACCGGTTCTAGCATTAATTTGATCCCATTGTCTATGGTGAGAAGATTAGGAATCAACGATTTGAAGCCGACAAGGATGACGTTATCATTAGCGGATAAATCCACAGCTCATCCTCATGGAGTTGCGGAAGACTTGCTTGTAAAGGTTGACAAATTTTGGTATCCTGTTGATTTTATTGTCATAGACATGGAAGAAGATCCTGAGATTCCATTGATCTTAGGAAGGCCTTTTATGAAGACGGCCCGAATGATGATAGATATTGATGATGGCTTAATGAAATTAAGGTACCAAGATGAAGAATTATGTCTTGATCTCTTTGAAGCCATCAAGCATCCTAGTGATGAGGATGATTGTTTTAGAATCGATGCTACCGAAAGGGCTATTATGAAAGTGGAGAATCAAATGCACTTGTCGAATCCTCTTGAGAAGACTTTAATGGAAGCTCTCGAAGTTCTCACCAAAGATCAAGAGAAGGAAATTGAAGATTGCTTGAGAAATTTAGAGGCTTGTGAGGAGATGAATCCATTTGAAACTCAAATTGAAGAGTTGAAGGATGAACCTAAAGTTGAAGAGCAAAAGGTGGAGTTGAATGTGTTACCGTCTCACTTGAAATACGTGTTTCTCGGTGACAATTCTACTAAGCCGGTTATCATTAATAGTGGTTTGTCTAACAAGGAAGAGCATCGATTGAAGGAAGTGTTGACAAAGAATCAAGAAGCAATAGGATGGGTTTTATCCGACTTGAAGGGTATTAGTCCGGCCTATTGTATGCATAAGATTATGTTAGAAGATGATTTTCGGCCCGTGGCACAACCTCAAAGGCGATTGAATCCAACCATGAAAGAAGTTGTTAGAAAAGAGGTTGTGAAGTTATTAGAGGCGGGGATGATTTATCCCATCTCCGATAGCGAATGGGTGAGCCCGGTGCATGTGGTTCCTAAGAAGGGTGGATTGACGGTAGTGAGAAATGAGAAGAACGAGTTGATTCCTTCGAGAGCGGTGACCGGGTGGCGTATGTGTATTGATTATAGGAGGTTGAACCAAGCAACAAGAAAAGATCACTTTCCATTACCTTTTATGGATCAAATGTTAGAGAGGTTAGCCGGAAGAAATTTCTATTGTTTCTTGGATGGTTATTCGGGATACAATCAAATATCAGTGAATCCGGCGGACCACGAGAAAACTGCTTTTACTTGTCCTTTTGGCGTTTTCGCATACCGAAGAATGCCATTTGGACTATGTAATGCTCCTGCAACATTTCAAAGGTGCATGCAAGCTATCTTCTCAGATTTGATCGAGAAAAGCATTGAGGTTTTCATGGATGATTTTTCTGTGTACGGGTCGTCATTTGACTTGTGCTTAAAGAACCTTGATGTGGTAATGGAGAGATGCATTGAAACAAATTTGGTTCTCAACTGGGAGAAATGCACTTTCATGGTGACGGATGGGATTGTTCTTGGCCACAAGGTTTCTTCAAAGGGGCTTGAGGTCGATCCGGCAAAAATTGAAGTTATTGAAAAGCTTCCCCCTCCGGTGAATGTGAAAGGCATAAGGAGCTTCTTGGGACATGCTGGGTTCTATAGAAGATTCATCAAGGATTTCTCCAAGGTCGCAAAGCCTTTGAGTAATTTGCTCAACAAAGGTATGGAATTTAATTTTGATGAATCATGTCTAAAAGCTTTCCTAGAACTTAAAGCAAATTTGACCACCACACCCATAATTGTCGCTCCTAATTGGTCGCTTGAGTTTGAACTCATGTGCGATGCGAGTGACTATGCGGTTGGTGCGGTCTTAGGCCAAAGGAAGAACAAACAATTCCATGCTATACATTATGCGAGCAAAGTTTTAAATGAGGCACAGGTTAACTATGCCACTACCGAAAAAGAATTGCTCGCAATTGTATTTGCATTGGAAAAGTTTCGCTCTTACCTCATTGGTTCTAAAGTTGTGTGTTATACTGATCATGCCGCAATCAAATATCTTCTTACCAAGCCTGATTCAAAACAAAGGCTTATTCGGTGGATTCTTTTGCTTCAAGAATTTGATCTTGAAGTGAAAGATAAGAAAGGTACAGAAAATTTGATTGCGGATCATTTGTCTCGGTTAGTGAATACCGAGGTGACAAACAATGAAAAAGAGGTGAGGGAAGAATTCCCAGATGAAAAACTGTACATGGTACAAGAAGTTAGACCCTGGTTCGCAGATATGGCTAATCATAAAGCATCTGGCTGGATACCGGAGGATCTAACTTGGAATCAAAGAAAAAAGTTTTTAAACGATGCTAATTTTTATGTTTGGGATGATCCTCACTTGTTTAAGTTGAGTAGTGACAATCTTTTGAGAAGATGTGTCGCGGATGAGGAGGCAAAAAGCATTTTGTGGCATTGCCACAATTCGCCTTATGGTGGTCATTTTAATGGTTTGCGTACGGCCACAAAAGTCCTTCAATCGGGATTTTGGTGGCCTACTTTGTTCAAAGATGCTTACCACCATGTTGCCTCATGCGACAGTTGTCAAAGAACTGGTGGAATAGGGAAAAGAGAGGAAATGCCCCTCCAAAGTATTGTAGAAGTTGAGGTATTCGATTGTTGGGGCATTGATTTTGTTGGACCATTCCCTTCCTCAATGTCAAATGAATACATCTTGGTAGCTGTTGATTACGTGTCTAAGTGGGTGGAAGCGATTGCTTCACCCAAAGCGGATGGTAAGACCGTGATAAAGTTTTTGAAGAAAAATATATTTTCGCGGTTTGGCTCGCCAAGAGTGATAATTAGTGATGGTGGATCTCATTTTTGTAATGCTCTGCTTGAAAAAGTGTTGGAGCAATATGGAGTAAAGCACAAGGTAGCTACTCCATATCATCCACAAACTAATGGGCAAGTTGAGAGGACCAATAGAGAGATTAAGAGAATTCTTGAGAAAACTGTGTCTAGCTCTAGGAAGGATTGGTCAATGAAGTTAGATGAAACCTTGTGGGCGTATCGGACCGCTTTCAAAGCACCGATCGGTCTTACACCATTCCAAATGGTGTATGGTAAAAGTTGCCACCTTCCCGTAGAACTAGAGCATAAGGCATATTGGGCCTTGAAGCTTTTGAATTTTGACCACAAGTTGTGTGGAGAGAGAAGAAAAATCCAACTTAATGAGTTGGAAGAGATGAGATTGCATGCCTATAAGTCCAATTCGATTTACAAGGAAAAGACCAAATTCTATCATGATAGTAAGGTTAGAATGAAGGACTTTAAGGTAGGGCAATTAGTTTTACTCTTCAATTCCCGGTTAAGACTTTTCCCGGGAAAGTTGAAGTCTAAATGGTCCGGACCGTTTTTGGTCAAAGAAGTGAGAAGCCAAGGGGCTATTGTGATAGAGGACCAAAAATCAAACCAAGAGTGGGTAGTAAATGGTCAGAGGTTGAAGGTGTATCGAGGAAGCGATTTTAATCGTGAAACTTGCGTTTTATCGTTTGGCGATCCTTGATTGCCTTTGACCGTCGAGCTGACCGACGTTAAACAAAGCGCTCTTGGGAGGCACCCCAAGTTGTATATATTCACTTGTATTTGTGTTCTTTTTGCAGGTGGGATTTTTGAGTTGTCGTCGAGCCAGAAACGATCTACCGGTATTTTTGGGCGTGCTGAAACAATGCAGTTTTTCTGCTGTTTCTGGTGTAGCGCGCGTCGCACCCATATGCGCGCGTCGCGCGCTATGTGAACTCAAGGACCCCTTCCAGGCAGAGATGAGGGCGCGTCGCGCCGAGTCTGCGCGCGTCGCGCGCTGTACATATTTTTGAAAAAAAATAATAATTTTGATTTGGGCCCACCCATGCTGGGCCCGACCCGGTTTCGTGGGCAGAGTGTGTTAGCTAGGGTTTTGGAGGTCTTTGCCTCCATTCCACCCTTTCTCCTCTTTGTTCCAAGAAAAGAAAGAAACACAACACACACTTGTTGCATTTCCTCAATAATTTCGTCACTCCACTGTCATCAATCATCAAAGGTTTGTCTATCTTCTTCTCTATTTCCATTAATTTAAGTTTTAGTTGTTAGGTTTTTAGATTTAGGAATATTTTGAATAATTTTGAAAAACTAGGGTAGAAAACAATCGTTTGCTGTATCTTATGCTTTCTGGAACCTTTGGAAGGGAGGAGAAGCTTGTCTCCTCTTCTGTTTTGCAGATTTCTGAAGAATTTTTCTGGGTTTCGCAGAGCGCGCGTCGCGCCCTGTTCAGCGCGCGTCGCGCCCTGGGTTCATCTTTGAATTTTTTTTTATGTTGTTTAGGGTGTAGATAGGGTCTGTTTTGTGATTGATGATGACTGTGGATTGATATAGGCTATTAAAATAGAGGTTATGCTAACTTTGTTTCAATTTGTGTGTTTTGTTTATTTAATTTGTGCAGGAATGGCACCCTTTTTAAAGAGAAAGAAGACTGGTTCTGGTGAGGGATCTTCCTCACAAGCTGGCAGGTTTGATCGGACGAAGTTTCTAGGTCCGGAGCAAGAGGCGAGGTACCATGAGCTTGAAAGCCGCGTTGTGTGGAGTGAACGAACTGTGGTTCCTATTGACCACGGCCTCTTCCAAAGGGCGTGGACTGCTTTGTCTGAAACATGCTGGGACAAGTTGTTCACTCCACCAAAATTCTATCAGGTGGAAATTGTCAGAGAATTCTACGCAAACGCCTTGCCTCCGAGCGGTTGGTCAGGTACTGAAGCTTACCCGTTTAAAACATGGGTGAGAGGTAAGGCCATTGATTTTAGCAAAGAGGCTATTTTTGATTTTCTGGATAACCCTCTTGCTTTGGTAGAAGAATGCCAGTACCATCCCAGGTTGAACAGAGGAAACTGGGACGTGGAGAGTATTAGGGAGAGGATTTGCAGGACTGGTTTCACCTATACTCTGACTAAAGCTGGGCTTCCAAAGACTTTTACTCGTAGTCAGTTGACGGAGGAGGCTCAGTGTGGTGACTTCGGTGGTCCTTTACAACATTAGGCCACGGAGTCACACTTCCTCCCTCACCATTGATACGGCAGGTTTGGTTCAGGGTATTTTGAATGGTGATAACATTGATGTGTCCAGGATTGTGGCGAACGAGCTGAAAAGAGTCGCCCTGAATGGGACTCTTCATGGAGATGGGGTGAAATGTAGGTTGATTTTTCCTGGTTTAATAATGGGTTTGTGCAGGAAGGCTGATGTCCGGTTTCCACCTGGTGGTAGGATTCCCATGGATGGTGTTATAGATGATATTTTTGCTAACAGGTACTGTTTGCCTGGAGGTCGTCCTTTTGGTGTTGCTGCTGGTGCATCTGACCTTCCCGATGCTTCTCAAGCTGTTCCGGTTGCTGCTGCACCGCCTGCTGGTCCACAGTATGGTGATGCAAGTGATTGGAACTATCAGATGCATATGGCGCATCAGAGAGCGTTTATGTTTTTGCAGGATTCTATCCGGCAGCTTTCTCTGCAGCAGCCTGTTGGTACCCGGGATGATCTATCTGCTTATGCTTCATGGCCTGAGGGCAGGCCAGATACTGAGGAGGGGATGGCTGATGCTGATGAGGATACTTCTGATGAGGAGTAGTTTTGTTTTACTGTTTTATTTTTATTGTTTTTAGTTTTATGTTAGAACAATTTTTAGTTACTTTGTTTTTAATGTTTATAGTTTTGTTCCATCCTTTTGGATGAGGTACTTTGAAAGGCTAAGTTTACGCCTTTGGATAGTTAACACCTGTTGGTGTGGTTTTTATTTTATATAAGTTCAGTTTATTTTATTTTTGCATTTATTTATTTTTAAGTAGTTTATTTTAGTTTAGTGTTTATATTTTAGAAATAATGGTTTGATAAGTTGTCCTGATGATTAATTAGCTGGAACACGAATTTTTGTTGCCACGATGAATTTGGATGATGCAACACAATTTGAGTGGTGATGATATAAGTTGAAAACTGTACGCGCAAGGTACATCCTTTATCGTTTTATTTATCAAGTACCTTTGATTCTGATGCTTTTAATTGTACAAATTAGTTGTCATTAATTTCTGTGGATAAAATTAGTTCAATTGTGAATCACTTTAGCCTAGCTGTAGTTGTGAGGAGACTTTCCATTGTGTATATATATAAATTGTGCTGGATACCAGCAATGTGCGTTTTAACTCGTTTTTATTATGATTAATCTTGCATTATTATTAAATTGTGTTAAGCATGAAAGTGATCAAGGTGTTTTGTTCTGCACTATGAGAAAAACTTCCAATCCAAATGTAACCTACCCGGTGAGTGTGTGAGTTTTTGCTAACCACTTTGAGCCGTTTGCCAAGATTCTTATCGGTTAAGCTTATGTTGTATATAGATCTCTATACCGATTTTTGATAGAATCTTGATGACTTTCTTTTTTTTCTACCTAGAACTGTTTCCATTTGATATGATAAGGATTGATTCCTTTTTGCCTTAGAATAGGGAGCATTCTTAGTAATGTCTTGGTAATATACAAGTTGGGGAGAATAAAATAAAGGTGTACATTGGTGAGGATAAATCAAAAGATAGTGCTCAAGGGGTATATATGTTTATGTATATAATAAAGAAAAAAAAAAATAATAATAATAATATAAAAAAAAAAGAAAGAAAGAAAAGAATTCTGTGACCCTTGAGCAAGTAATGAAGAATGTGGTGAACTTGGTTGTTTAGGCTGTGATAATTGAATTTGAATGCTCTCTTAGGTCTTGACACTTTCGTTTCAATGGCCGTGAGATATGACACTTCCTTGTTAACCAAGCCAAGCTACAACCCGAAAGTCCTTAGTGATTCATGCTTATACACTTTTTATATGTCTTATGCTTAGATGAGTTTATAATTAATTCGGTATGTTTGCGTCATTGTCTGGTGAGTGTTAGGATCCTCCATTTTTGTTCTCTCAGTAGAGAAATACGTAGGTGTGATTCATTCTTGAACTTCTTTTGCTTTGTGGAATTTCTGACATAGAATTTGTATATAGGATTAGCATTGTTATCATGGTACTTTGATGAAAACTGGTAAGGATTGATCTTTGTGTACTTTTGGAATTTGAACCATTCAATTGTTCTTGTTTCTACCTTGTTGTTTCATTTGTGATATTTTGTGTTCCCGGTAATTTATCATTGTTTTGTTTGAGGACAAACAAGAGTTTAAGTTGGGGAGAGTTGTTAGGTGCCAAATTGTGTTTATATTTAGTTTAATTAATGGCACCTTTCGACCGTTTTTATCGGATATTCGTACAATTCCCTGAAGTTTTAGATAATTATTTATAGTTTATAATATTAAGCTTTCATTTTATGTTAATATGTGTTTTAGTTATGATTTTGTAGGTTTTAGCCAATTTTGGGGAAGTTTGGAGCTTGTTTTGAGCTTTGCAAGAGAGTGCCTGGCAGAAGTAAGCGCGCGTCGCGCGGAGATGTGGACGCGTCGCGCCCTGGGCAAGATATTTTGGAGCTTCAAAGCAGAGAGTTGCGCGCGTCACGCGCATGGGCGGTTTAAATTTCTTAAGTGTATTGGCGCGAAGCGCGCTGGAGGGCGCGACGCGCCCTGGACAGAAAATGTTTTTTCTATATAAAGAGTAATTCTGATTTTTTTGGGTGTGGACCTTTTTCTTAAGAGCTAAAAAAACCCTAATCACTGTAGCAAACTAAGAATTGAAGATTGGAAGCCTTGATCGTCGATTATTCGCCTTTGATGCTTGTTGATCTTCATCCTTTACTTCTTGAGCAAGCTACCATTTTCATGGATAGCTAAACCCCTTTTGTATCAAGATAAGATGTAATCTTCCTAGCTTTTTGTATGTTTTTCTTGTGAATATATTATGTATGAACAAGTGATGATCAATATAGATGGTTTAGTTTGTTTATTAAAGCTTTTTCTTTGGTATAAGTGTTTGAGACATCAATATTTGTATCTAGATCTAACTTTATCATCTATCAAACTATAAATTGCAGACATGGATTTAGCGTTTGATGTTTACTTAGTATCGGTTTTAAAACGTTATTTGTATTGTTTAAACGGTGGAGAAATCGTCGATTAAACAATACGGTAAATCTAACTATATCGTTGCGGACACGGACGATATAGGCGTCGATACGTAATTATGTTGATCGTTACCATGTTCATATACGTATATTTATAAGGAGACATACAAATTTAGGTCGATGAAATCGAATCTTGATACATTTTCTTTAACTTAGAACTCTCATTAATTTACTCTTTGCTACTAAAAGAATTGAATGATCTTTTGCAAACCTAAAACTAAAGTAACATTAACTCAAGACAAAATAGGCTATAGAACGGCGGTGATATCGCAATAATCCCTGTGGATACGATAATAACGAAAAGTACACCACAATACTCTTTCAACACGCACCCTGAACCTGAATTCGCAGTCAATTTCTTAGGAGGAAGTCTCGTATGTCTGGATCGGAGAGAGGAGAAAACGAACCCTAACTCCTATCGGTCGATTATCCGAACGGGTATTAAGCAATTTGAGGCATAAATCACATTTCGGTTCTCAGCAATCAAGCATACACAAGAATTGTAAAGAAAACGATCAAGAGGAACCTGAATCGAAGACCGATTGTAGAAGAACAGAAGGAGCGGCGGAGGATTTGTTCAGGTACCAACTTCTGATTCCGATGCTTGTACTTTTTGTTTATCCTTCTTATACTTCTTCTTTTTCCTTTGATTTTTCCTCTGTGAGTTCTATCGTGTCGTTATTCTCGAGTTCAGAGAATGATAGCCTGAGCATGAGAGATAGTGAAGTTGCGATAGGGTAGTGCCGGGAGCATGGTAATGGTTATTGAAGGATGAAGGTTGAGCTCAACTTCTTAGAGCTTCAGAGGTTGAAGCTCTAAAAGTTATGGTGACGAGCGTGTAGTAGAGGCTGATTGAGAGAAAGTGAGGGAGAGAGAGAGTGGTGAATTTGTGATGAAGATGAGAGGAGTGATGAAGATGATGAATGGTGAATGGTGCGTGGGAAGAGAAGATGTGAAGGTGGAGGATGAAGAATGGAGTGAAGTGATGATTATGGTGCGTGTAACCTTGAGCTTTAGGGTGATGATCCTGTTATATAGAGATTTAGAGGGAGTGAAATCAGTTAGAGGGAGAATTGATTGGAGCCTTAGGATTGAGAAAATCTGTTATGGATTGGAGGGTGAGGATTTAAGTGGTTTTGGTGGTTATGAGTTGGTTAGAGTTTTGTTGAATTCTGTTATAGGTTAGTATGCTGACTAGGATTGGAGGTTGAGAGTTGGTTATTAGGTAGTTATGTTTCTGTTAAGAGATTTTCTTTTGTAATTTCGAGTGCCTTTCTTTGAACTGATGCAGTGTCTTGGATATATAGGTCTGGTGATGATATTTTGGATTTTAATAACCTTGTGCATATAACAACAACATGACAAGCCTTGGTTCACATTGATGCTGGCAGGACCCGCAGCGACATGTTCGAAACGGTTTAAAGGTACTCTTTTGACTTGGCTAGACTACTATAGATTATTGTTTCTTTGGGATTTTTGAATTGGTTTGAACTGGGTGCATATCATGTGTATGGCAGGTTTGGTTCAGTGCTATAAATAGACTTGGCGTAGCCGCGAACTAAACTTGAATGTGAACTGGAGTTGCTTGACAAACTGTTGTGACATGGAGCTCAACTGCTTTCTTTTTCTTCCGCAGGTTTGGACTTTTCCTTCTGATTGTTGCTACTGTTAGCTTGCTAAGTTGTTAGGTTGTTAGTAAACTGTTATTTCTGTTAGTAAGGAATGTTATGAAGCTGTTTGAGATTCGTTGTGGCAGGTATGGTGGGTCTGAACCGTTTTGAATTGTATGTACAGGGCTGCAGTAGGTTTCCCAGTATGGCACACTGCAAGAGGTTGGATGTGATCGGCGGGACAAAATGAGCTGAATGACGTATTGCCGATACAACAAGGGCAGCTTCTGTGGAACACGGCTTGGATATTCGTGTGTGAATCGGCGGCAAGGCTTTGTTATCTGAGATGTGTTGATTGCTGAAAGTTGAAATGTGCAGGGCTGATTTGGTGAATGCTTGAATGTAGGTATGATGAAATACAAATAGTTTTGATTTGTGTATGTATGACTGATTGTGTATGTGACTGTTTTGAATGATGAATGTGTGGAGTGTATTGTAGTGATATATGTAGGGTCGGTGATTTGTGTCGAGGAACCAATTCGTTCAGCCACGTGTAAGTGTAGTGCTGTGGGTTTGAGTTGGTAGACGCTGCACATGAAATTGAAGCATGCTTGGCAATGCGGTATACATGAAGACAAGATGATCATGAAAGCAAGGATGACGAAGACAGAATCGTGGCGGTGACAACTTGAAGATTATGACAAAGGGATCTAGGAGGTTCTATTGACTTTTTGTTTAGATTTTTGTATGAACTTTTTTCATGTAAGTAATGACAATTGAAATTGGGTTTCAAAGTGGGTGGTCGTGAAACATTTAGCAAGACATATTGAATTTATGATGGAATTAAATATTGGCTTTTGGTGTGAAATGCATGGATTGTTTCATGTGAGTTTAGGGTGAATTTGTATTGGTTTTGGCATACTGTCATGAAACTCTATTAGAGGTTTTTTCTTTCTTATGGTTTATGGATTTGTTTTGGTTTCAATGGTTCTATAGTGTAATATATTGATGTAATGGTAATGACGGTTTGCACTTGAAATGTCTTTGCTGTATTACTAACTACTAACTTCATATGAACATGTTCACGCCTTCCATCCTAAGTCTTGGACTCAAAAGTATAACTCCAAGTATTCCAAACAAATTTTCTTCTCCAAATTACATATCTCTTTTTCTTGACTTCGAAACGGCATTAATGGCATGATGATGTAATGAAACTTGAAGCCATGACACTTTGACTTTGTAAGAAGCTTTCGTCCCTCGAGTAGTTAATTCCTCCCACCTTGCACATAATCTCCATGTGTCTTTTCCGTCAATTTATCAATAGCACCTCCAATTGAACCACTAGGCTTTCCCAGCTATACTCAGACCAGCAAGCGCCTAGGGAAATAAACCCTAAGTCAAGACATCCCATGTGAATAGAAACCCTTTGATGAAGTGTTTTTCAAGGACTGGACCAACCATTATCTTTTGATCAAAGATCAAGCATCCTTTTGAGAAAAATAAAAACTTGTGCCACACCAATGTAAGATCCCAGTTTTCTCCATGATCCTTGATCCCATGCTTTTATATGTTTTATTTAATGAATGAATGCAAAGCCATGCAAATGCCCTAATGGAGGTATGCAGATGAAATGGGAAGTATAAACCAGATAAAAATTAAAGGGGTAGGACAAATTTGGGGTATGACACAAAGCCCGTCAAAATTTTACACGAGAAAAACACAAAATAAAAAAGAAAGGGGAACACAAAGACCCTTAAACACCAGTGTCCGACTCTGAAGCAGCCGGGTCATCTCTAGCATCCTCTATAGGAATTACTCAAAAAGGATCCAGCTGATCGGTTGTGACAGAAAGGCTAGAACAAAATCCTCGTGCCTACTCCAACATTTGATCTCAGATCCGATACACGGCTTCCACAGTTTGCTGGAGGGACTATTGAGATTTTTGTCGTGTAGCAATCACTTCATCCTCAAGGCCTTTCAATGCATTGATCCGGTCATCCTTCTTTTGCTGAAAAACAACACCTCGAATGCACGACACGCTTCCATCACATCTTCAAAAGCCTTCTTCAAATTTTTTGCTCCCTCTGTAGAATAAGCCTTCAACTTTATTATCTGAGCAACCAAAGTTGACAAAGAATCGTACGAATCCACCTCTCTTCCTGTAAAAATTTAGCAAGCTCAGCCATTGCGTGCAACTCGCCTAACTCCTTGTCAGCCTCAAAATTTTCCCGCTAAAGGGTCTCACATTTCTCCTTTAACTCATCGCGCTCTCTAGAAAGGTCTCCAGAGCCCAGTATATCGCCATACTCGGAAGCTACCGTCGAAACTAGGGATCTGATCATAAATAGGGTACGAGAAGCATCTGCAAAAAACTCTACCTATTAGTTACATATAAGCTCCAAACAAGGGCTAAGTCCTCATTGGCCACAACAACAATGAATTCCTCTAGGGTGCTTGGTACCCGAGAGGGAAGGATGATAGGAAGCCGGAAGAAAGGAGTAAGAGCTTACGATAGGCAAGCCCTTATGGGAGTACCTCCTTCAAGAAGAATGGGCAAACTGTTAGAGCATTACAATATCATAATGAAACCGGAAATAATACTAATAGCCGACTAAAGGGTACGGGGAAACATAATGCATGAATAAAATAACTGAAGAGGCTAATTATGCCATCCTCCACAAAACAATAATTATCACTCCTTAGTCTCAATCTAAGAATTATCTGCATAAAGGCACATAGGTAGAAACATGAAAACAATAAAGTGGTGAGAATACATTACATAAATTAAGCAATGTATAAACAACAAGGATATACATAACAATCACATTCAGTCAACACAGTTATTCAGTAGATAATTTCATTATGCAATGCTTATTTCCTCTACTTCCATGCATGTGGTACCAATCCTAACACCGAATATCATAGTTATTTTACTAAGTGATCCTCAACATTGGACCAAAGTCCTAAGCTAATATCCGACAGACATGATCCATGATGCTAGAAACAAATGCAATTAATCTTCATCTAAACCTCCTAAGCCAATTATCAACACTTTCGATTAAGAATAACATTGGTTCTTTCAAACCTACACATATCATACACTGGTTCTCTCGATATAAACATAATTCACATCAATCAATGTCTATTAGGGCTAAACATTGGTTTGCCTGGAACCAAAAACCATTAACCTTCAACACTGCCTAATCACGAGGCGACTATCAATTTAATCAACAATATTCAATCATACTCATTTTTCAATAAATAGTTGCTTAATAGAAGGAATTAAGTCAAGGAATTAGAACCTCTCCAAAAAATTGTTCAAAAGATCATAGTCGGTCAACAACAGGACTGATGGTCTGACCGTGACCACCTTGAGGGTCGTCGCCCCTGGGAAAATCTCACCCATCATCACTGACGGTCGTCAAGGACTCGGCGTCCGTCACGACGCCCTGATGGTCTGCCCGTCAGCCTCGTTAACCTCCATCATTGAGTGATGACTCATCATCTTCTTCAACGCGATGACGGTTAGATCGTCACCTAGGGTGACACCCGTCATCACTGCAGAAACGCAATTTTCTGCATTTTCTCCATGGAAACAGATCCAGATCTCAAAATTTCTCATATTCATGTCAGGTAAAAACCCAGAACTCGATACACACGAATAAGCAATAATTTTCACATCAAAGAATGCAAATCTAACATATATAACATCAATTATTCATGTTTTCTTCATCAAATCATCACATAAACATAATAACATCAATAATAAAATATTCAACACAAATTTATACGAAATTCATATCAACAATAACAAAGTCAACAATCAGCATCAAAAATACAAAATCAGAATTCACAATTAACATAATCATGGAGGTTTTGCACAAACCTCACATAATTCAACAATATCATCATAAAAGAGAAAAGGGGCTAAAGGAATTATCAATGTCTCTAAGTAGGGTGTACATGGGTTGCGTCAACTCACAAAATCCAGTTAAACCCACTAAAAAAAATCCATAAAAGTGGGTTAGGTCGGGTAATTGGGTCGATATGAGTTTAAAAACTAAAAAGGAAACCAAAATCGTGGTTTTAAAAATGGGAGGACTAAAATCGAAAAAAAGACAAAATAGAGGGACCAAAGTTACAATTAAAAGAAGATACAAAATATTGAATAATTTTTATGAAAAAATATGATACTCATCATTTAGTCGTTTAATATTAATAAAAATAAAAAAATTATTTGGGCAACTCACTACCTAATCCAACCCAACCCGAAAATTAGTGGGTTTGTCCAAACCGATCTATTGATGTAGCAGGTGGTTATTTTACTTCATCTAAACCGGAGTGTCATATATGGATTGAGTTGGGTTTAGGGATGTAAATGGATGTCCATGGGACAGATATTATGATATCCATGTTCGCCCCCGTTGGATAAATATGATATCCATATTCGCCCCATATCCGTCAGATATCTGCTAAACGGTAATCCGCAGGTTTTAAGATATCCACGGATATTTACATATATCCATGGATAACACTATTTTTCTAAAATTATGTTTTGAAAAAATATTTTCAACTTGTTTTAAGATACAAGACGTTATTATCACATAACATTCATACAAATCTCTCTTATTTTAACAACAAAATTTCATCACATTAATTTCCTTCATTTTCACCAAAGTATAATATCCATACATTTTATTTTTAACAAAAAAAAACAATGATATTGTGATTGTGAGTTATAGTGGAAGAACAGACGACAGAGAAGTAGAAAGGATGACACTAGTTGGAAGAGAAAAGAGCGGTAATGAATGGTTGGACAGTGGAATTGTTGAAGTGAAGTACTCCCTCCGTCCCAAATTATAAGAGAAATTCATTTTTTAGATTCATTGAATAATTAATGTATCTGGTCTGTATATAGACCAGATACATTAATTATTCAATGAATCAAAAAAGAGAATTTCTCTTATAATTTGGGACAGAGGGAGTATGAAGTATAGAAGAAACTTAAATATGAAATGGCCAATAAAATTTGTATAGAATATAAAGGAGTCTAGTTTTCTAGTTTTTTTTTTTTGACAAGAGTTTTCTAGTTTTTAGAAGATGAAAAGATAGAATATAATAAACTAATAATATTTAAATAATTTTTATAATTTATTAACAGATACGGATATTCGCAGGAATGAATAACATTAAACCCGCATCCATATCCATTAATAAACGGGTATTTAAATATCCATTTATTTTATCCACGGATATCTTTTAAACTATCCGCCCCGTACTCGTGACAAATTTTATCCGCGGATATGAATATTTTTGTCATCCCTAATTGAGTTTGGTCAAAATTCAATCCAAACCGGTCCATATACACCTATTATGAAATAATCTACCCTTTACATCGACTAAGCCGAAACCTTTAAGCTTGGTGATGAAAGTTTCTATTCTTAAATAATGTACTATTAGTTACAACCAACATATTAGTTTTAAAAAAATTACAACAACAATGATGTTAGTACAATGTATTAACAAATTACAACAACATTGATATATTTGTTTGATACAAAATAACAACAAATCGAAAGTGGTAATTTTTGGATTTTGAATTTTATTAAAAATATAGAAAAAAATTTAGATACAATTTTTGATATGTAAATTTTTTTTTTAATAAAAACATAATAAATATATAATTTCATCGTAACACGTATAATTTTCTTCTATTTCACTAAGTATACTGATTATATTTTTATTAAAAAATAGTAAAAAAATTATTAGAATAGTAAAATTGATACATAAGGAATTGTATTTCAATGTAAAACAAAAATTTTTAAAGTTAAAGTAAAAACCAACTCAATCCCATTTTAAATTTTGATTTTTAAATTAAATTCCAAAACAAAAAACCAAACACTAACCAGTAACCACTCTCCTTAATTTTCTTAGTTCGGTAATTATCTTTCATTAAAAGCGCAATTTTGTTTTCTATCCGTTAAAGCAAAGCATCGCCGGTGGCTACTATTTAAATCTCCAAACCCAAAGCCCACAAACTTTCATTCCCATAATACCCTCATCTCTTCATTTTAATTATTCACTACACTGCTCATTTACCTCAGGGCCCACACCGTCATTTCACCACCTTTACTTCTACAATAATCTACCACCATTCATTCCACACGACACCGTTTCACCACTCATCGCCACCGTCGCGACCTCGATAGCTTCACCTCCCTCACAAAATTCATTTCCACTTTTACCCCTCAAAATCTCTCCAAATTCCAATTCTCACCAACCGTTGTTTAATTCCAATCTAGAACCTTCGATTTTCGATCGTATTGAAATGGAGCCCTAAAAATCATCCCGTTAGGGTTTTTACGTCTTTCGGGAATTGAAAGTTTTGATTTTTTTTTCTTTTCCGGAATGGCGGATCGGGGAGAAGACGAGGATTTGGAAATGGCAATTCGGATGAGCATGACGCCGGAGCCGAAGCGCAATAAGCCTAGGGACGAAGTGGCGGGGGTTGTTTCGGGGTTCCCGGAGGATTCGCCGGAATCTAAGACTCGGAGGCGGGAGCTCATGGCTGCGGCGGCTGAGAAGCGGATGGCGACTGTTGTTAGGGTTTCGCCGTTGTCGCCGGTGGGGAATAAAGGATTGAAGAAAGGGGGTGAAGTTGTGAGGAGAGTGGAGGAATTGCCTTTGAGAGATGAGAGCCTGTGTAAGGAGCTTTCTGCGGAGGAAGCTAATAAGTTATTTGTTATGGTGTTTGGGAGTGAAGTCTCGAAGGATATTCTAGCACAGTGGTGCAACCAGGGAATAAGGTACTTTCACTAATGCTATATATTGCAAACTTGGTTATTCTGGCTTTTTGAATAGTATTACAGGTGAATCGTTGTTTTTTGGAGCCATTTGTGCCCAAATATTTTATTAACCTAGTACTGAACATATGAAGATTTCCCAATTCCAAGTCAGCAGATTGAGTTTTGGTGATCATGCATGAAACAAATATGTAAAATAGGTAATAAGTAATGAGAGTGTTGTAAGTGTTAGATATTCATTAGGCCTGTTGGTTAGAGGGATTATTTAGTTAGTTAGGTTAGTAGGGATAACGCACCACTTCCCAAGGTGGGCACAAGAATTGAGGTGTAGAGAGATATGCCGGATGGTTTGGAATCCAATGAACATGAACACCTTAGCAGGAAGCAAGGAATGGAGAAAATTCTAGATTGGCTGATAAGCCAAGAAAATAAGAGTAATAAGAGTTATTGGATGATATCATGTGTGACCTGCTAAATTATGTGCTGTCTCGTTCCTTATTTGAGGAGACCTATTCTCAAAGTGGTGGAGTCCATATGAATTTTGAGTTTCAACCGATAGTAGGGCGTTGGAGAAAGTGTTATTAACATCTCTCCACAGAAGAACAAAAACATTAGCTGATAGAAACATTGAAGATGATAGATGTTTGGAAGCCAGGAACAGTTGTCTAAAAGGAACCGGAATTCAGAGAAGTATGAATCTTTGAACTAGAAAGGGAACCAAAGTGGACATCATTGTCTCCTGCTTTAAAGTAGATGGCTGAGAAATCCAATGCGAACCTTAATGATGCAATGTGAGGATATTTTATTATATGAAGCTGTGTACTTGCACGAGTTCTCTTGCAAATGTTGAAGGGAGGATATAAGACAACATTAATATGGATTTAATATAAATCCTAAACTTTTAACATGACTACATATTTTATTTTATACAAGTAATGCTCTTGCAAATGTTGAAGGGAGGATATAAGACAACATTAATATGGATTTAATATAAATCCTAAACTTTTAACATGACTACATATTTTATTTTATACAAGTACTGCATTCACGTAGGAGGAAACTGGCTTTACTTGGGAGTACAACCAACATGTTGGATAATTACTGTGATAGGAAAGAACAAAACTAAACCCCAATTGCTACGATAAGGGCCTATAGGTTTACACACTAAGGGCTGTAGAGAAGCATCAGTAAGGGGAGTTCCCCCCGTGGCGGGGGAGGTGCAATTAGTTAATTATAGGAGAGATAAAAGGAATTTTGTGTAGCGATGGTTGTTACATCTGGGGTTGGACAGATCCTCCAAGCTTGGAGCATATTATTGCTCTTAAATTGTAGACTCTGATAATACACAAATATTTTAGAATTACTGAAGGGGTTCCTTTAACAATACAAGTGCAAACTAATGTTAATTTGCTTATTGAGTATTAATTTTGCTTGCGTAGGATCTCGATCTGACTACCTTGGATACATGCACAATCCACTAAGGGCAGATCCCTGTAGGTTTACAGTTACACACTAAGGGCTGTAGGGGCATCAGTAAGGGGAGTTGGGGGAGGTGCAATTAGTTAATTAAATGAGAGATAAAAGGAATTTTGTTGTGTAGCGATGGTTGTTACATCTGGGGTTGGACAGATCGTCCAAGCTTGGAGCATATTATTGCTCTTAAATTGTATAGACTCTGATCATAATACACAAATATTTTAGAATTACTGAAGGAGTTCGCTTAATAGTACAAGTACAAACTACTTATGTTAATTTGCTTATTGAGTATTAATTTTGCTTGCGTAGGATCTCGATCTGACTACCTTGGATACATGCACAATCCACTTAGGGCAGATCCCTATAGGTTTACACACTAAGGGCTGTAGGGGCATCAGTAAGGGGAGTTGGGGGAGGTGCAATTAGTTAATTAAATGAGAGATAAAAGGAATTTTGTTGTGTAGCGATGGTTGTTACATCTGGGGTTGGATAGATCGTCCAAGCTTGGAGCATATTATTGCTCTTAAATTGTATAGACTCTGATCATAATACACAAATATTTTAGATTTACTGAAGGGGTTCCTTTCACATTACAAGTACAAATTACTTATGTTAATTTACTTATTGAGTATTATTTTTGCTTGTGTAAGATCTCGATTTGACTACCTTGAATACATGCACAATCCACTAAGGGCAGATCTCTATAGGTTTACACACTAAGGGCTGTAGAGGGGCATCAGTACGGGGAGTTTGGGGTTCCTTTCACATATTAGAATTACTGACAGGGGTTCCTTTTACATTGCAATTAGTTAAAGGAGAGATAAAAGGAACTTTGTGTAGCGGTGGTGGTTTACGTAGTGCTGTAGTGGTCATTCACTCTTGTATTTTCCTCTGAGAACTGCTGGGGTTGGACAGATCCTCCATAGCTTGGAGCATGTTATTGGTCTTAAATTGTATACGATAATTATACATATACATTTTATAATTACTGACAGGGGTTCCTTTCACATTACAAGTACAAACTACTTATGTCTCTTGATCTAGCTCACTAATCATGCTTGTCAAAGTTTGTTTTTTTCAATTTGTCTTGATAAAAAAATAGCTTACTAGTAGTAATTTTGGAATAGTAAAGAATGGGTAAAGATCTTGTTTGTTTAGAAATGTGGTTGAGCCTAACTCACCTTACAAAATCGGTTAGTAAGGTGAGGATTGCTCCCACTTATAAGTACATGTTCAAGCCATATTTTGTTCGCTAGTAGGGTGAGCCAAAAACCATAATAGGTGGCCCACCGGATCTTAAACCAGACTCTTGATACCATGTTAAATATGTTTGGATCTCAGCCCCAAAAGCTAGCTCAAGAGGTGAGGTTGCCCTCACATATTTATACATCCAACAGTCCGAGAACCTAAGCAATGTGAGACTTCAAACAAACTCTAACAAACACAAATACCAACTTCAACACCCACCCTTACGCCTAGCGTGTAGGCCTGGGTCAAATGCCCACATTGCAGTCCTTAACCCGGCTCTGATACCATGTTAAATATGTTTGGATCTCAACCCCAAAAGCTAGCTCAAGAGGTGAGGTTGCCCTCACATATTTATACACCCAACAGTCCGGGAACCTAAGCAATGTGGGACTTCAAACAAACTCTAACAAACACAAATACCAACTTCAACATTGTTAAAACACCGAGTACACAATTAATAAAGCAATTCAAAATTCACTATTTCTATTCAATGTGGTCATCTTTGCATGAAATAGAGTGGCAAAATTCCTTGCTATCCAGGATGATTATGTTCACTTGATGCTATAGAACTTATCAATTAGAACACGAAGTCTTGATGGTGCTATCATGACAATATTCTTAATTTGTTAATTGGAAAACTGTTTTATGCTTCTGCTGAGGTCTGTTTAACTTAATGTATTGGCATAAGCTTCGCATCTTGTCCTGTAATAGATGAATAACTTCTCTTTATTTAGCTACACTTACATTTGTGCATCCTGTCCATCCGAACCTTATTGCCATCAAACTATTGCTATGATATACATTTTCCGGTTGTTGAGCTTAATTTCTGAATGGTTCAATTTGATTCACCGAATAATCAAACCCTTAAAGGAAAAAAAATGTGTCCCCAACTGATCATCAACATGTTATGTGTTTTTCATATTGTCCTGTTCTAAGTATTCGTTTGACTTCTGAATTATGTGTTTCTAATAATTATTAATTCCAAATGAATTATTTAATTGTTTTTTTTTGTGCTAATACTATGAAAACTTTCCTTTAGGTTTAGCTCTGATCCTGAAACATCAATGGGCTTAGTGCAGCATGAAGGAGGCCCCTGTGGCGTTTTGGCAACTATACAAGTAATGGCTACATTTTGCAGTATTGCTTTTTTGTGGCACGGTATCTATTTTTCAAAACTGTTTAATAAAATCCCCACTTCAAGTGATATAAGATCCCTATTTGGTTCTTATAGATTCACTCTGTAGGGACCTTGTAGATAGCCAGCCAATCTAATAGTGACCATCAAAGTCCCTAAACCATCGAGACTGTTTTCAATGGTTTTGAACTGTTCGAACACAATTGATTTCAAAGTGAAACTATAGTTGCTAAATGAGTACGGTATCCTATAAAATATTAACAACTAACTGGCTTTACATTCTGTGTAATTTGTGTTTTTCATCTTCCTTTCGTGTTAAGTAATATCTTGCGTTGCTGATTCATTGTTTTCCATATTTTCACCATAGTAATGTAGAACTCCTTTATTAAGAAAGTAAGACTTTTCTGTAGTTTGTTTGTTAATGTGTGGGCATGTCTGCACGGTATCCATTTGTTATTTCCATTTTATTTATTTCTTCTACAATATACAATATAAGTTCCAGATTATTTTTTCGTTCTATATTGATTTTGCTTGTTTTTCCCTTTAACTTTTCAGGCATTTGTGCTCAAATACATTATTTTCTTCGGTAATGAATTGTCACGCATACCACAGAATCGGGGTCTGGGCGTGTCAAGTAAAAGTCACTCTGTTCCATCATATAATATTTCTTCACTCACTGAAGATGTAAAAGTAAGGTGATTAACTTTTTCCTGATCAATTGTTTGTGTATAGCTAGGTAAAAATAATGTTCATTGTAATAAAACAATAGACTTCCATTGCTTGTACTTTGTACTTCATCCTGTCAATTTCTTTGATTTCAAATACTTAGCTTTCTTGTTATCATGCACATGAATGTGGTTTGATTAAATTAGGTGTCTTTTTTTTCTCTCTTAGTGGCACAATATAGTTTTTTTAATAGATTTGGTCTAATTATGTTTCTTTCAATCATTATCAATCTGTATTGAGTTCTTTGTTCATTAGTTGTATTTTATTTACAGTAGACAGTATTAGTTTCTCACTGACAACATTGAGTCAGAACTTACACTATTTATCAAGGTTTTTTTCAAGCTGTGCATTTGCTGTAGACAGGTTTTTCCGACACTTGTCTGAAATCTTTAAGATATTTGACCATCAAAACTGCTAGTCTGTTCTTTTAAAATGTGGTGGTTCTGTTATTAGAATGTTTTATTTACATTTTACAAGGTATTTTTTGAGTGACTGAAGCTCATCATCCCTATTTTTTTGAGTGACTCTGAAGCTCAACATCCTTAATTACTTGAAAAAATCACTATTTGGGAATTCTTGGTAGAAACATTTCCTGTTAGTAACAAACAATTTAACCTAACAAGTTGACGAAAAATCCAGAAGAATTATTATTTACCGCAGAGAATTCTTAAATAATAAACCAACCTTTACTTTACCCATGAAGCATTTAAATGGAATGGTTAGTGGCTGGTATATACCAATCTACAAAGCATCAGATGCAGATTAAACTTTCGTGTAATCCATTTTCCTTGGTGATCGAACATTGATGGCTTACTTGAGTCCAGCTTTCAAGCTACACGGGCTTTATTTTGTTTGCCTGTTTTATTAATTAATTTAATTATATGCGGAATATAGTATGAACACGTGTTTGTGTGTTTATTAGTGTATTGTGTATATTAAATTTCTAACAGCCTAAAAATTTAGTTCCTATTCAATGTCCTTCTATGCACTTCTCTGGTTTTTAATGTTGGTAGGTGTATTCTTTCATATATGCTATACTCATCATATATTTCTCTGTTGATTTCTTGGCAGAGCCCTCGTAAGAAGTATGGGTGAAATTTTATTTTTATGTGGAAGTAATAAAAGGGCCGTGATTGCAACTTTGAGCATTCCGGGGAATGATATTCAACGTTTTGAAGGAATCTCAGAGGATGAGGTACCTTCTTATTTGTGTTGATAATATTAGTTATTTGTGAACCTACTTGTTAGCAACAAATGGAATTGAACTCCCTATCTGTTGTGCTGAGTCTTGTCCTTTCCAATAAACAGGCTGTTGCAAGCTCACTTAAAGCTCTTTCTATTGAATCTTCTTTGGATCTGCTGAAAGTTCTTAGAGTTGAAACTCACACGTCAGAAACAACTGCTTTTCAGAGGCTTGAAGCAATTATTCCTTTATTCCAAAGTCGTATGGGGGCATTGCTCTTCTTAATCTCTGCTTTACTTTCTCGTGGACTGGTATGTTTTCCTACTTCAATCTTTGCTATATGTTTCACATCAGAATGTTATCTCTATTTTCAGAAATTTGTTAAGCTTCTACTTAAAAAGAACTAATTATTTGTTTGTGACTTAATATGCGATATCTTTTTGCACGAATATTAGAATTTCACTGCATGATTATGGAAACTTTTTTACTAGGTTTGCTTGTGTTTTGTACTTTCATTTGTTTCTATAGGAAAATTCATGCAATGATGAAAAGTAGAATATGACCATTTTGTTTATCTAGGTTATTTGCATGGTTGTAGTTTGCGTTACTTCAATTTGCTTCTCCATAAGCACTCAGAAGATATACTAACAATAACTTGCAAGAACTGAGGTTTTCAAACAAACAACTTACCGTATGAGTTGAAGTCAGCTCCTGCATTACAATTTTTCATAAGCTCTCTTATTTAACTTCTTCTTAATAAACATTTTTATAGCTCATAAAGACTTTCCCATAAGTAAAGAACCATAAACTTATATTAACTAAGAAGCTCTTTAAGTTAGAAGCTAATCCAAATACGACCTTTATATTTGAATGTAAGGTTTAACATTGCCTGTATATTAGGATGCCAGCAGTAGTCAAGCAGATATTTGCTGTTGTGTTAGAAATTCTGCCTTCATCATGGTCCACCCCTAGTCGCTTAATTGCGGCATTTGGCTTGCCTTCATTACAGCCTTCAACACCTTCACTGTGTTGGGTTTGAAAGGGTGGATTTAGTCCCACATTGCTTAGAGATATGGTATGTGTAGTGTTTATAAAACTTGGGCCGCCCTCACCTTACAAGCCGGTTTTGTAGGGATGAGTGAGACCCAATCTACACATTCTAAGATTGTGGCTTGAATTGGCTTAAACATTTTTGCAACTCAATGTCATTCCCCACCCCCTAAACCCATTTCTTGGTTATTAGTTTTTTGAGACCTGGGATATTGTCCTGAGCACCTGGAGTGACATGACCCAATTGGGTCTGGAGATGGTGGGTGCTCGATGTTTGCAGCAAATGTCACTTTTGACTCAAAATTAGTTATATTAAGAATATTCTTCGCAGTACCTTTATGGTTTGTTAAGCTTGAGGGAAAGTTCAGAGTTAGGGTTTTTCTGGCAACTAACTGTTTTAAGAATGTCTAATGGACTCTGTCTAGAAATTATTTTAGAAAAGCTTAACAGCCAAAAAAGTTTATTCTACAAGGACTCTGTTGAAATCATAGGGATTGGATGGAAAACTAAAAAAAGGGAAGTATATTACCAATAGAACACTGAACAGTTGTGATTTTGTGATGATAGGCCCTAGCTTAATACTTCTATTTATTCTAAAGAACCAATAAGCAGACTGAAATGTATCAGAATAGAAATAGAGGAATTTGCTATTATTGCTATATAGGGAGCTTTGTTGTAGAAGACACCATGGACATCCGTCATGCTAATACTGGATGTTATTTTATACCGTGTTGAAATATGGAACGGAAAACCGAGAGAATATATTTTAGTTTAGTGATGTATTTCTAATAAATATTTTGTGATAATAAACACCGACATTATTATCCTATTTATGCTAATTTCTAGGTCAATTATAAGTGTAATACAATGTACTTATATTTAGTCAATGCCACTCCTAACATTATAAGTGTAATACAATCAGTACTTATATTTAGCCTATGCCAAGCCTAATATAAGAAGACTCTTAAAACAATAATAATTCAAATATTCAACTAGATCCATCTTAAGTTGGTTAGAATTTATAATTTTTTAAGGATTCCAAAATTTATAGTCCAACATCACAATTCACAACCATTACCAAGTTGATTCAGTAGCACAAATCTGATGTCTAACTAACATATTCTCTTGACATTTATGGTCTACAAAATATCTTGGAAACTGGAAATGACAGACACTGGATGACAATGTTTCTTTCCCTTTAAGCTTATATTAGCTTGGGTGGTTGAGGATCAGTATCATGGGAGATGGATTTCTATGTTCATATTATAAATTGTGTCAATGTTGTAATTTATAGGCAATGGAGCTGTTGTTATCAGCACCTATAGTCATACCTTTAAAGTTCAAACTTTGAGTTCTTTCACTATGTTTTCTTAGTAATTTTGTCTTTCACCTTCTACACCTAACATTTAGTGACTACAATGAATGGTAAATTAGAAGTCATAAATTCCGAAGGGTTACTGAATTTACACCGATTATTATCATGTCTTAAAAAAGTTCTCCAGTTAATGTATGCAATTGTTTTCTTTCCTCTAGGATTCGGTTCAAAGTGACAGGGATGATCCCAGCCTACCACTGGTTACTGCTCCTTTTGGGCATGCCTCCCAGGTAATTGAGAAATGCCGCCATTTATTTTGTTTTGAATTCAGTTCATTTTAAATTAATTTTAGAATGACATTTGTCTTTTTCTACAAATCTTGTACAGGAAATTGTAAACCTACTGCTCTGTGGGCAGGCTGTCGCAAATGTATTTGATGGAAGGATGGATTTAGGTGGAGGAATGTTTCTGAAAGGTGTATCCCGAAATGTGGAAGTTGGATTTCTCACCCTGCTAGAATCCCTGAATTTCTGCAAGGTTGGTCAGTTTCTGAAAACCCCAAAATGGCCTATATGGGTTGTTGGGAGTGAATCCCATTACACAGTGTTGTTTGCTCTTGATCCCACCGTTCAAAACGAGAATGAATTGGAAGGAAGGGAAACACAGATCCGCAAAGCTTTTGATGCACAAGATCAAAGTGGAGGTGGCGGCTTCATTAGTGTGGAGGGTTTCCATCAAGTCATCAGAGAAACAAATATCAAACTACCACAGGAGAAGCTAGATAACCTTTGCAGTGCAGGGTTCATTGTATGGAGTGAATTCTGGCAGGTAATTTTGGACTTGGACCAAAACTTGGGAGGTTTGAAAGATTCATCAGGATTGATGGGTAAGAAGGTCTTTGATCTTTTCCACTTTAACGGGATTGCTAAATCAGATTTGAATGGCAGTCAAGCAAGTTTTGGGGGTGAAACTCCACTGCAAAGACCCAGGCTGACGAAATTAAGTGTCTCAGTTCCCCCAAGATGGACACCTGAGGAATTTATGGCAGATGTGCAAGGTCCATCCGCTTCTGGTACAAGTGACTCTGCTGGGAAGGACATTGAGGTATCTAAACCAGAGCCTGTTCAGCATGCGCCTCTGGTTGACTGCGTAAGGACACGCTGGCCACGTGCTGTCTGCAACTGGTCGGGTGATCCTCCTAGTATAGTCTGAAAGACACTTAAATGGGTTGAGCTGGGGAAAGGAAACATGGTTCAGCAAAGCCATCATGAAAAGAGGTGATGATGCTCTCATGTTTTACTTTGATATAAGGAGGGGGTAAAATCTCCAGATTCTCTACAAACTGTGCAGCTGATATATGATGTGGATTAATGTATTTTCAATTTTCTTTTCGATTTTGTCACGAGTCACGACATTCAAAGAGTTTGGGAAAGGAGGGGTGTGTGGTGATATTTATATTCAAGCCTACGTGTAAAATCAATTTAAATGTATTATTGTTAATTAGGAAGGGTCTTAGTTGTTGGGATTTATTATTAATAAACGTGGATTCTATTCTTCGTTCTGTTTTAGTTTGTTGTAATATATAGTATATTATGGAGCTTGGCTTCTGAATAGAGGAAATGAGTATTTCATAATATTATTATTTCAGTATCTTGTGGAACTTAGTTTGGAGGCTATCAACGGCTTGGAAAATTCTTCTTTCTTGTTTGGCATGCAGTTAACGTTTGGAAATCACAGTATCACACTTAGATAGTCCAGTAATGTCATTGTATTATCAAATCAGCATAAAATCACGTCCAGTTGATCTCTTGGGTATGTTTGGATTGGCGGGATTGGCGGTGAACAGAATTGATTCTACCAGAATTGAGTTTGGTAGAATTGATTTTAACAGAATTGAGTTTACCAGAATTGATTTATGTTTGGATACATTTATAGAAAAATGAGTTGAACAATAAATTTCAGTATAAAAATTACCCAGAATCAATTTTGGAGATAGAAGCTACAAATTCTAGCTTCTAGTAGAATCAATTCTGGAAGGCAGAATCAATTCTACTTTTGATAAAACAAACACCTCAAAATCACCCAAAATCAATTCTACACCTCTAGAATTGATTCTGGGTCTTCCAAAAGCCAATCCAAACATGCTAGAAGTCTGCATGTTAGGGGTCTGAGTAATGGTAATGAGTGCTCTAGGCTCTAGGAATACTTTTTAAAAAATTAAAAAGATAAGTTTTTTTCTTTTTTGAAATATGTGTATTTAAAATATTAAAAATTAAAATAATTGATTTTTTACTTTTATATTTTTATTTTAAATTTTTAAAGAATGGCGCACACTCATTACCATTTACCATATCATACCAACACATAGTCAAGATAAAATGACACCAATTATCGTATATTCGTATATCAAAATCAACTGTTGGATTAAAAGTTATCTACTTAATCTAAATGCAAGGTTGTCATCCTAACCCTAATGCTTATGTGGCATGATTATAGCAACTTTGAACACAATCATAATTTTAGAATTTTCAATTTTTATGAGCCACTATATTTTTCTAACAATATTATTAAAACCACCTTTCTAACCACTATATTTTTAACAATATTATTAAATCATCTTTCTAGCAATAACATCAAATAGTAATAGTATAATAATATTAATAAATAGTTAATTATTACTTTATTACTAATCCTTCAATAATTATATTTTATGATCGTACCTGATCAGAAGAGTCGTCAAGGCCTACTCGGATGCTGGTCTTCGTGAAGTGAAAAAGGGGGGGTGTACCTGCAAGGTACTCCGATGCCAAAGTGAGTAGAGGAACAAAGGAGAGCAAGTACAAGCTAAGGTTAGAAGTGAATTGAATACCTGACCCTCTACTGAGAGAGGGTATTTATAGCCCCCAGCGCTGGGCCATGATCACGCTAGTGGGCTGGATTCCCAGGCCCAACTAGGAGACTGCCAGGTTTCCTGGGCGGAAATATCGGAGGTGCGTGATGCCCTCTGTCCTGGTTAACCGCTCCGTAATCCAAGGGAGACGCGGTCTTATAGGGGCCACGTGGGCTCCGTAGTATTCGGAGGATTGGATATGAAGGAGTCCTGCGAGGAGCAGGGTCCTCGGCGAGGAGGGCGCTCGCGGAGAGCATGGTCCTCGGCAGGGATGTCAGCGGGGAGCACCCATGCCGAGCAAGGAGGTGACGAGCACCATTTCACATGGTGGTGGGTGCGACTTGGTTTGGACCTCGAAGGTCCAGTGGGCCGAAGCTGCATTGGGCCTAATTCTTGGCCCAGTCCAGAACAGGAGCCCCCCAAGTTGGAGTCTTCTGGTCAAGAGGCTGCGACTTCGTTGATGCTCGGCTACGCGACGATGTGCGTCCTCGGTGAGGTAGGGACTCGTCGAGTGGGTCCGCCTGGACGGGCATGTCTTTGGGAGTCCGAGAGGAAAGGCGCGCGTGTGACGCACGCGCTGACGTGGCATAGGTAATGATTGCCTAGGGGTTAGGTGGCGGCGCATGGGAGGCAGTGTCAGACGGCGCGACGTTTCATCTCCCGAGCTTTTCATTATAAAAGGGGGTGAATCCCCTCATTTTAAACATTTTTTCTCTCTCTTCGCGTGCTCGGCTTCTAAAAAACGCTCCTTGGAGGTAGCTAATTATCTTCGTAGTTCGTGACAACCCGAGTTCCCGCCGAGGATTTCAATCCGACCACCCTCGTCATGTCATCATCAGGTATGTTCACCAACCACTCGCCGTTTTTACGTTTTGCCTTGCTGTTTCGAGAACAAGCGGCTTTCTGCCGTTATTGCTGTCCTCGCCACCCACGTCGGCTGAGTCCTGCGCATAGTCGGTGCTCCTTCTTCGGGTTATCCAAGCGATGCCCGGGGTTGAGCCTGTAGGCTAGAGGTCCGGGGGTTGCTTTCGCTTTTTGTTAAGTTTTTTGGCGTGGGTCCTCGGCTGGCAGATGGGCGTATCCTCGATGAGGGGTTTAGCCGGGGGCTCCTCGCTCCTGCTCTACCCTTTCGCTTGTGTTGTGGTGGAAGGGTGGATTTGATGAACCGTCGAATTCATTTTTTCTTTCTGCATGCAGGTGAATCTGATTCGAGTGCCAGCTCGGGGTCTAGTTTAGAGTCCGGCTCGTGGGCCAGCGGTTCGGGAGAGACGGCCGCTAGTAGCTCTGATGTTGAAATAATCGAGGTCCAAAGTACCCCGCCTTCGACTGCCGCTGATGAGGACCAAGAAAATTCCCCTGAAGCCGAGGGGGGCGTTTCTCCCATGCCGCTCTTCGATTATGATTGTCCCCATGAGACGACCTGGGTAGCCGACGAACCGCTGGCGGTGGTGTCCCGGTATACTGAATCATTGCACGGGGCCCACCGAGAAGTTGAAATTCGGGGTGACAGTGAAGAATTGAATTACCAAGTAGGCTGCCCGTCCCCGGAGGAGCGTATCTGCTCTCGTTTTGACGGGGACAGCTTTGCCATGTACGAGTACGTGTTCAAGGAGCTCGGCTTCCGCCTTCCTTTCAGCGACTTCCAAGTTTCTCTGTTGGCGTCCCTTGCTTTGTCCCCGTCCCAGCTTCACCCGAACGCATTTGCCTTCATGAGGGCGTTTGAGATCGTCTGTGACTTCTTAGGTGTCGGGGCTACGACCGCCTTGTTCGGACGCTGTTTCCGGGTACAGAGGCAGGCGGCTGACGGGCGCTATAGCTGGGTTTCTTTCAGGAATGCCGAGCGGAAGCTTTTCAAAATGCACACCGATTCCGTCAAGGATTTCAAGGACCGATATTACCTCGTCCGGCCGCACAGCCCGGCTGGGTACGCGGCTTTGACCGACGTAGTGGAAGCTCGGGATTCAGACGGTGTATTGGTCCGGGATGAAAATGGGGAGGTAGTGCAGGAGTTTTGTACGGTGTTCCCTTTCTTCTGGTGGAAGGGTCACTTCTCGGCTCCCCCCAAAAATTATGCCTGGGAGGACGAGGATTTGGACGAGCAGGACGCAGCCTCTTACTCGGTTCTATGCAAGTATGTGGACAGTTTTACTATGTCCCAATGGGTGACGAAGGATGGGAACCCCGTTTTAGGTGAGGACGGCGTGCCGATAGTGGAGGCCCGTGGAATCAACGTCAAGGCCTTGCTATCCTGTAAGACTGCCGAGGAGATGCGCGCGCTGTTAGGTCATGCTCGGGTGTTTGTCTTGCCTTTCTGTTAATTTTTTGGTGTCTTTATTAACTTGTTTCGTTTTTCCTTGCAGAGGCCATGCCAAAGAAAGAAGACAAAATATTGAAAATGGTGACCCAAGACGCGAGGAAGCTCCGGCAGCAGCAGCAGAAGAAAGGCCGAGGGGCAGCTGCGGGCGATCAGTCGGGTTCGGCTGGATCTCCCCGGGTGCTTGTGGAGGGTGAAAGGTCTCCTAAGAGGCCTCGTCCTTCCGAGATGAGCCGCGAGGAGGGGTCTACTCGGAGGTCCGACCGTACCTTTGTGCTGCCTCCCTGCTTTAAGGACGGGGGTTACTTTGATAGGGTTCCCATGGTCACTTCCCCGGATGAGGCTCGTCGGGTGGATTCTATGGATTCCCCTGCTCTTCTCAAGCAACTGGTGAGCGATGGCGCCGCCGTCTTGAGGGTCTTGGAGATGACCTAAGTGTTGGCTAGCCGAAGCTCGATTTCTCCCGAGGAGCTGCGCAAAGCTGAGTCGGAGAAGAAAAAGGCCGTGGAGGATGCCAATCGGTTGAAGGCTAATAGGGAGAAGCTGAAGAAGAAAGTTGATGAGGCCCTGAAGCAGAAGGACGAGGAGACCGAGGCGGAGAAGAAGAAGGTTGCTGATCTTCGGCGGGAGTGGGCACCGTCGGACGAGGAGTTCCCCGATGTGGCGGTGCTGAAGTCTCGGGCGGAGTTTGTCGAGAAGATAAACGAGATGAAGCTGAGTCATGCGGAGATGACTGAAGCGGGGTTTGACTGTGCAGTTCGGCAGTTGAGGGTTCTGAACCCCGGCCTGAAGGAAGACAACATCGGGGTCTCGTCGAGGATTGTTGATGGGGCCGTGGTGCCTGAGTCTCCCGGGGATGATGAATGATCAATCTTTTGTTGTTGGGCCTGTCTTTGTCGGCCTGCGTGCCGTTTTATTTTGTATGTTGGGGCCTGCGTGCCCGTCATTTTTTGTAACTTCTGGATATCGCCGGCCAATTTGGTCGGCCTTTAATATTACTCCTTTGCTTTCGTTGATTGGTGTTTCAAATGCTTTGTTATTGCATGTTCGTTGATGTTTGATAATTGTGCTCGGGTTTCACTTATTCCGAGGAGGTATTCTGGTACTTAGAAATATTCTTGTATGTTTGTTTGGTTGGACTGTGCTCGGCCTAGATTGTCTTCCGGGTGTGAGGGGTACAACCCGGTTGCGCAGAGCAGGTGTGCGCTATAAGCGAGTACGAGGCCGTCGTCGGGGCCAAGTGCTCGCGGCGTGAACGTTCCCATCGTGAGCTGGGGTTCTGCCTTTCAGGTACTACCACGGTGGGTCTAGGTGTAGAGTTCCCCGTGCGGCCGGTCCTATTTCTCGGTAGATGGATCCCACGGTTGTTGTCATGGAGTGATCACGCCCGTACCACGGCGCGAGTCCGTTCCCGGGGTGCTCCTCGCGTTGGGAGGGAGCGACCGGGGTACGTTGGTGCTTCTAGCTGTAATAACGTCTGAGTTTCTCAGCGTTCCATGGTCGAGCAAGTCTTTCGCCGAGGAGGTTTTCGAGGTAATAAGCCCCGTTCTCAGTTTTATCGTAAACTCGGTATGGGCCTTCCCAGTTCGGGGCGAGTTTACCTTCGCGTGAGTCCTTCATGTTTCTGCGGAGTACCAAGGCGCCGACCTCGAACTCGCGCTTGATAACTTTGGTGTTGTGTCGAAGAGCTATCTGTTGTTTTAGCTTGGCTTCCCGGAGGGAAGATCCCGCTCGGATCTCTTCGACCAGGTCGAGTTCTTCCCTCATGGCTTCGTCGTTGAGCTCTTCCTGGAGGGGGGATTCTGTCCGCCGAGAGGGTTCGCGGATTTCTACGGGGATCACGGCCTCGGTGCCGTAAGTTAGTTTGAATGGGGTTTCGCCGGTGCTCGAGTGAGGCGTCGTCCTATATGCCCAAAGTACACTGTGTAGTTCTTCGACCCAGGCTTTTTTAGCTTCGCCGAGTCTCCTCCTAAGTCCTCGGAGGATGACTCGGTTGGCTGCCTCGGCTTGCCCGTTCGTCTCTGGATGCTCGACTGAAGTGAAGTGTTGTTTCGTGCCGAGCTTGGCCACAAACTCTTGGAATTTTCTGTCAGTGAATTGGGTGCCGTTGTCGGTGATTATGGCCTGAGGTACCCCGAACCGGGCGAGTATGTTTCGTTTGTAGAAACGGAGCACGTTTTGAGACGTGATCTTGGCGAGCGCTTCGGCTTCTATCCATTTCGTGAAGTAATCTACAGCGACCACTAGGTATTTGTTCTGGTATGACCCGACCGGGAAAGGCCCGAGGAGGTCCATTCCCCAGGTGGAGAAGGGCCAGGGCGAGGAGAGGGATTTAAGCTCGTTCGGGGGAGCCAGGTGCATGTCGGCGTGGCGTTGACACTTGTCGCATTTCTGGACATGTTTCTTGGCGTCTAACTGCATGGTCGGCCAGTAGTAACCGGCCCTAAGGGCCTTTCGTGCTAATGATCGGCCGCCAAGGTGCTGACCGTTGATCCCTTCGTGAAGCTCTTGGAGTATTTCGAGCGCTTGAGAGGTGTCGACACATTTGAGGAGAGGAATGGAGAAGCCTCGTTGGTATAGTTTATTTTCGACGATGGTGTACGAGAAGGCTCGCCTTTTAATAGCTGAAGCTTCCTTTGGGTCGGCGGGGAGTTCGTCTTTCGTGAGGAAGTCGTACACCGGGGTCATCCAGCAATGGTCGTCCCCGATAGCAAATACTTGTGGAGTTTGGGCGTTTTTGCCTATGCTCGGCTTGGGCAAGATTTCCTGGATTACCGACTTGTTTCCACCCTTTTTCCTCGTGCTCGCGAGTTTGGATAATATGTCGGCGCGTTAGTTATGTTCCCGTGGGATATGCTCGACCTCCGCCTTTGCGAATCTTTTCATTTTTTCTTTGACGAGCATGAGATACTCGGCTAGTGTGTCGTTTTTGGCTTGGTAATCGCCGCTGACTTGGGATGCGACGAGTTGGGAGTCGGTATAAATCATGACCACGCGGGCACCGACATCCTCGGCGAGGCGTAGGCCTGCTAGGAGAGCCTCGTATTCGGCCTGGTTGTTTGACGTGGTGAAAGATAAGACCAAGGATACTTCGATGACGAGCCCCTCGTCGTTTTCTAGGATGATTCCGGCTCCGCTTCCCGAGTTGCTCGAAGCGCCATCTACATAGATGGTCCACTTATTTTCGGTGGGAGTTCGGCAGTTGGAAATCGAGGTCATCTCGGCCACGAAATCGGCGAGTGCTTGAGCTTTCAGTGCCTTCCTACCCTCGTACTGTATGTCGAATTCGGAAAGCTCGAGGGACCATCTTAGCATCCTCCCGGCCATGTCTGGTCGGCTGAGGAGTTGCTTGATGGGTTGGTCTGTCCGGACGACAATGGTGTGAGCGAGGAAATAGTATCTCAGCCTCCTGACGGCCGTTATTAGGGCCAACGCGACTTTCTCTATCTGCTGATATCGCACCTCGGGCCCTTGTAGGGCTTTGCTCGTGAAGTATACGGGCTTCTGTCCGTCTTCCGTTTCTCGGATTAGAGCCGCGCTGGCCGCCTCGTTTGAGACAACCAGATAGAGATATAGGATCTCGTTGCCCTCTGGTCAGGATAAGACGGGCGGCTGGGAAAGTACCTGTTTGAGATGAGATAATGCCCGTTCGCACTCCTCGGACCATTCGAAGGTCGCTTCTTTCCGAAGCAACTTAAAAAATGGGAGGGCATGTTGGGCGGATTTCGCGACGAAGCGGGATAGTGCTGTGAGCATTCCGTTTAGTACTTGGATAGATTTTTTATTGTTAGGGGTAGGAAGTTCCGAGAACGCTTGGCATTTATCCGGGTTGGCTTCTATTCCTCGCTCGGTTAGGTAGAACCCGAGGAACTTGCCCGCCCGCACTCCAAAGGTGCACTTTTCTGGGTTGAAACACATCTTGCAGGATCTGGCCTGCTCGAATACCCGTTCAAGATGTGCCGTGTGGTCGGCGTCTTCTCGAGATTTGACGATCATGTCGTCCATATATACCTCGAGGGTGTCGCCGATCTCTCCTCGGAAAACCTTGTTCATCATCCGCTGGTATGTGGCTCCGGCGTTCTTGAGTCCGAAGGGCATTACGTTGTAGTAATAATTGCCCGACTCGGTCATGAACGCCGTGCACTGCTTGTCGGATCTCGCCATGGGGATTTGATTATATCCTGAATAAGCATCCATAAATGACAATAATTTATAGCCGGCCGAGTTGTCGACCAGCCTATCAATATTAGGCAATGGGTATGCATCTTTGGGGCATGCCCGGTTAACATCGGTATAATCAACACATATTCTCCATTTTCCATTAGATTTTTTTGACTAGTACAACGTTTGAGAGCCAAGTTGAATACTTGGCCTCGGAAATAAAATTTGCCTCTAGGAGGTCTTTTACAGCTTTCTCGGCAGCCTCCGCTTTCTCGGGAGACTGCCGACGCCTACGTTGAACTACTGCTTTTACGGTCGTATTGATGGAGAGTGTGTGGCAGGCGACCTCAGGGTCGAGTCCGGGCATCTCTGCTGCGCTCCAGGCAAACAAGTCGGCGTTGTTCCTCAGGCAAGCTATGAGCTGCTTCCTCGGTGTATCCGGGATGTTCTTGCCGATCTTCACAGCCTTGTCGGGGTTGTCACCCAGAGGAATGAGCTCGAAATCCCCGTCTAGAATGGGCCGGATAGGGTGAGCTGCCTTCGGCTGAGGCTCCTCGCCGTTCTTCAGCTCCTCTTCTGTGAACCGAGCGTCGAGGTCGGCTGAGCTGACGTCTGTTGTCGTCTGCCAATCTTCAGGAGGGGATTTATCTTCAGCCCTTGGTTTTTTGTTGGAGCTGGAGGGTGGGGCGATCAGCTCCAGTCCCTTTACTGATGCGTCGAATATTCTCCTAGCAGCTTCGATGTCGGCATTGACAGTGACTACTCGTCCCCTCTTCGTATAGAACTTCATTTTCAGGTGAACGGTCGAGGGGACGGCAGTGAGTTCGGCCAGAGTGGGGCGCCCGATGATGCAGTTGTAGAGGGTTTTGCAGTTTATCACCAAGAACCGTGTCTTGACTTGCCTGGAAGCTTCCCCCTCTCCGAAGGAGACGAGCAGTTCGACGTAACCCCACGGCTTTGTGGTTGTTCCGTTGAACCCTTGGAGGTCGGAGCCCACGTAAGGAGTGAGATGTGAGTCGTCTAGCTGTAAGGTTTGGAAGAGGTGGGAGTACATGATGTCGACCGAGCTTCCCTCGTCGACCAGGACCCGACGGACGTCGAAGTTCGCCATCCTTGCTCGCACGAGCAGTGGGATTGTGGCGTTCGGGGCGCCGCCGGGCAGCTCTTCCAGGTAGAAGGTGATCGGTTCTGACCTCCCTTCGAACCTCCTCAAGGTTGGGGTCAGGTCCGTGGTGGCGCTGATCAACTCGTCGAACTTCCTTTTCACTGAGCCGATTGTGAGGGAGCCAGGGTCCCCGCCGTTGGATATCAACATTGCTGTTGGGAACCCTTCCCAGACGCTGAGGGCAGATGTCACTCCGACCGAGGGTATGAAGTCCTCTGGTCGGATGACGGATAACGCCACCTGCAGCGGCCTGGCGTTTGGTGAATTGCCCTCGTCGGAGCTCCGACGGTCATTCCTTCTGGGAGGGTCTCCTTTCCTTGTGTACTTAGAAAGGTGACCCTCTTTAATCAGTGTCTCGATGGCGTCCTTCAGGTGTATGCACTCGTCCGTCAGGTGCCCGTGGCTCTTGTGATACTTGCAGTATTTGGACTTGTCGGTCCCCGGTCGGGAGGGATTCGGCTTCGGGGGCCTGATGCTGGAGTTTCTGAACTCGGCGTTTATGCACTCGGCCAGGATCTTCTCCCGTGAAACTTTCAGGGGGGTGTAGTCGTTGAAGCGTCCTGCTGGCCCTCTGCGCTCCTTTGTGTCGCGGGACCTGTCGTCCCTCTTTCTCTCGTTTGCTCGGGGCGCGGCAGACGGGTCTTGGCTCGAGCTCCGAGCAACACCATTTCCCCTTGATGCTTTGACTGCGGCCGCTTCGCCCTCCTCGAAGGAGATGAAAGCCTGCGCCCTTTTCAAGATGGCGTTCATAGATCGCATTTTTTCGATCTTTATCGCTTTCCTGAATTCGCTGCCGGGGAGGAGCCCTCGCTCGAGGAGATACCTTTTCATGTAATCGGTCGTCTCCACTTGAACGGCCTCCTTGTTGAATCTGTCGAGGTAGTCTCAGAGAGGCTCGTTGGTCCCTTGGACCACAGCTTCGAGGTTTGCCTCTGATTTCGGTTGACGGAGGGAAGCAGTGAAGTGGCTCAGAAAGAGTTCCTTGAGCTCGGCCCAAGACTTGATGGAGTTAGGAGGGAGATTCCTGTACTAGGTCATTGCTCCCTTCCGGAGCGTGGTCGGGAAGATCCGACATTTGATGGAGTCGTGGACGACGTGATACTCCATGACGGCCTCCAGGTTCCTAATGTGATCGTCGGGATCTGTGGTCCCGTCGTACGCATCCAAAGTCGGGGGTTTTTCCATTCCTCGGGGAAGGCGAGCCCTTCGGATGCTTTCGGACAAGGGGCTGCGGAATTCCTCCTCGTCGCTGGCGCTCGGAGAGATCGAGCGCGTGTTACGCCGGGCGGGTTCCTCCTTGCGAGGTTTCCTCCCTTTCCTGGCGAGCCTTCTTTCCTCTCTGTCGGGAGAAGGGCTCTCCTCCTCTGTGGGCTCAGGCCTCCGATTTTTCTTGCTCTTTCGCGGAGGGGAGCGCGAGTAGGACCTCTGGCGGCGGGATCTTTTCGATGGAGATCGCGAGGAGGATGGTGAGCGTCAGCGAGTCCTCCTAGGCGGGGAGCGCGAAGAGGAGGAACGCGATCGACGGTGCCTCCGCGGGGGAGAACGATGACGATGCCTCTTCTCCAGTTTCTCAATCCGTTCGCCCTGGAGTCGGATGAGGCGGTTGGTCCGCTGCAGCTCTTTGAGGATGACGAGGGTTGCGGGGTCGGTTTCCCCACGGGCATCTGTAGCATCCCGAGTCTGCCCATGGTGAGTTCTTGGTCTCTCAAGGGAACGGGTGGAGGAGGAGGCAGTCTGCCCGTCCCTGTGGTCAGTCTCGTGTTGGACGCGAGCCAGCGGTTGTTCGGGCTGGGTTTGGATCAACTCGGCGTTCCGATTGTTCCGAGCTGTTTCCTCTCCGTTGTTCTGAGGTTGGAGCTGCTCGGTCTCGTCATTCTGAGCTTGCTCGACGTGCTAAGGCGGTGGCCTTCTGATGGATTGGGGGGTCTCATGACCTGACCTCCCATTCCCCTCAGCAGAGCGCCGTCGTCCCCCCCGTCGGTGCAGAGCCGGGGTGGATTCCTCGATCATTTCCGTGAGACGGAAAGGATCGGGGGTCGGGACGAGGACGGTGTTGTTGTTGTTGCCGGCCATGACGATCGACGGATGGATTAGCTTTGATCTTTGTTTCTTTAAAGAAGGGGGAGCTTGTTTCCCAAAGACGGCGCCACTGATCGTACCTGATCAGAAGAGTCGTCAAGGCCTGCTCGGATGCTGGTCTTCGTGAAGTGAAAAAGGGGGGGTGTACCTGCAAGGTACTCCGATGCCAAAGTGAGTAGAGGAACAAAGGAGAGCAAGTACAAGCTAAGGTTAGAAGTGAATTGAATACCTGACCCTCTACTGAGAGAGGGTATTTATAGCCCCCAGCGCTGGGCCATGATCACGCTAGTGGGCTGGATTCCCAGGCCCAACTAGGAGACTGCCAGGTTTCCTGGGCGGAAATATCGGAGGTGCGTGATGCCCTCTGTCCTGGTTAACCGCTCCGTAATCCAAGGGAGACGCGGTCTTATAGGGGCCACGTGGGCTCCGTAGTATTCGGAGGATTGGATATGAAGGAGTCCTGCGAGGAGCAGGGTCCTCGGCGAGGAGGGCGCTCGCGGAGAGCATGGTCCTCGGCAGGGATGTCAGCGGGGAGCACCCATGCCGAGCAAGGAGGTGACGAGCACCATTTCACATGGTGGTGGGTGCGACTTGGTTTGGACCTCGAAGGTCCAGTGGGCCGAAGCTGCATTGGGCCTAATTCTTGGCCCAGTCCAGAACAATTAATAATCCTTAATTTTTTTTAATAAATTTATAAAAATATATAATCAAAAAAATGGAAATAAAAATAAAATAAAAATTTAAAATTGTGATATTTTAATATTATTATTATTATTATTGTTAGACAATTTTTTTACATTAAGACATTGAAAAATTCAAAAGTCAAACAAATAGTTTTCCATGAAGTATTTTGTTTAATATTAAAAGTATAATTTTTTTATATAAACTTTGAATTACTTAGTTTTTCTAAATATTCTATAACTCAAGTATTATAAATATTTTCTTTAGATTGCTTCAACATTTATACTAATATTCTATAACTCAAATATATTCTGTTTTGGTTACCAAAAAAAATAAAATATATTCTGTTTTGATAATATATATATATATATATATATATATATATATATATATATATATATATATATATATATATATATATATATAATTTTTACAATTAATAAATTTTAATATTTAGTGTGACAATTATAATTATTGCATTTAAAATAATAATAATAGCTACGTAAATGGTCCAATAACTCCATTCGTTTTGGAAATATAATTATTGACATTTAGTTTTCTTATAATAACTCCATTTTTATCTATTAATTAGTTGTAATAAAACGTACAACTCCATTACTATCCGTTTTCTTATCATAAAGTCATTTTTAATCTATTAATTATTTTAAGAAAAATCAACCACGTCATTACTCTCCATCAGTATTATTTCATAACCAATCTCACTCACCCACTTATTCTCTATCATTCCCTTTATAAATAATCGATCCTTATTATCTTATTTCATCTCAATCACAATTCATGTCATTGAATCTCACACATATAATTTCCTTATTATGCCATTTCATCTCAAACACAATATTTACATTTTATTTACATATTCCTTATTTTTGTATGCCTTAATTTCTATATTTACTACTAATATTTGTTAATTCTTAATTTTAGAAATGGTGGGTGACAATGATGAGAGAAGAAGGGGTATAAACTCCATTTTTGTATGCTTTGATTTCAATATTTATTAATATTTGTTAATTCTTGATTTGTTTTTGTAGGTATAAATTTTGAAACATTATAAAATATATATAAAAAAATTGTTGATAAATTGGATTGTGAAAGATTGAGGAGGGTTAGAAGATACAAATTTATTTTGTTAGTTCAATTTTATAATATGTTAAGTCTTTTTAATTTTATTGATGTTTATTAATTCTTTTAGTATTTGTTTGTAGGTACTGTCTTATATATAATATATTATATTTGTCTCTTAAAAAAGATTTTAAAACTTTTATTTTAAAATTTTATTTTTTACAATTAAATGTGTAATATTAAATTAAAAAAATTCTCTCTTCTATATTTCATATTTAAATTATAAATTATATGTCTCTAGAAGACATATATTCCCCGTTTGCAATGTCGAAAAAAGTCTTAAATGTGTACATCAATACGTTCTCGGTGGTGGCAAAGGAGAATTATTGGCCTTCCAATCAATGGGATATTGTTTGGCACAATGACCAGAAACAGATGTTGAACATCTCTGTTGATCAATAATGAAAACCTGGCAGCGGAACTAGAAGACTATTACTCAATACAAATGATATTAATTAATTACAATTTTATTTACTAAAGCTATGAGTTATCATTTGTAATGAAATTTATGGTCCTATTAATAATTATGATTGCATATATAAATGTATAATTGATCCACATATTTCTCCAAACACTTCTCATATGGTGAATATATACTTTTTTATTTTGTATTATCTCTTAAATGGTTTTTAGTTTTTAATTTTATATTGTAATTTTTATGTTTATAGTTTTTATGTCTATTTTTTAATTATAATAAATAAAATAATTAATTTTTGTTACACATCATTTTAATAATATTGGGTTTTTATATGAGTAATAGGCATGGTTTCTATTTTATTTTATACATCAATTGAATCTATAAATTATATTATTTTTATTTGTATTATTATTTTTTAATTTTAATTTTAATTTGTATTAATATGATAATAATTATTAACTATCTCTAAATATCCTTTAAAATTAAATAATTATTTACGAAAAATAAAATTGTAAAATAAAATTTAGTTGTAAGTTATAATTGATTTAGTTTTAAGTTACTAAACTTTTTAAGAGTTACGTAATGATAAAGTATTTGATTTATTATAATATTCAAGTAATATGTACTATAAATAATTAATTTTTTTGTTAAGTGGAAGAGAAATATGAGGACTAATTTAAATTTTTTATCATAAAATTATATTTAAGAATCTAAATATCACTATTGAATAATAAATTTTAGAATCATCAATGTCTATAAAATTGGAAAAAGAACTCTTTATTAATGTTTCATTTTAATTTTCATAATTATTTTTTCTTTAATTTAATTATTGATGTGAATATAATTAATTTATTGAGATGATTATATAAAGTTTTTCAATTGATTAATGATATACATTTCCCCATAATAAATAATAGCTTTCTATATCCCATTAAATAACCAATCTATTAATCAAGTCACAACATATTTCTTCCACTATAATAAATAAATAAATCATGAAAATATGAATCAATATAGTAAGATATAATATAATTTCAAATAATTAATTTTTTTAGAGAATATATAATTAAAACTTTTTTTGGACTTGACATTGAATAAAAAATTCTTAGGTTTTATAAATTATAGATTAAACACTAATTGAAATTTACATTGATTGACTCTTATATTTATTATGAATTTAATGATTAATCACAAATAATACATACACATAATTTTATATAACATTTTTTTATAATATTGTATTATTCACATAAATATGACATATCTTTCTAATTTAAAAATATAATTGAAATTTTTTATGTATAATTTATTAACATATCCCATACTATAAAATTTTATTTTGTACTTAATATAATTTTAAAGTATGTTTAATGATATTATTATAATTAACTATACTTAATAAATATATTATTTGATTTTAATAAAATTCAGGTAAAAACTATAATAAAACCCGTGCAACGCACGGGCCAAAAATCTAGTTCTTATAAAAAGTAATGTTTATTAAATTTGACATTAATCAGTAATCATTTGAGATGTCAACAAGATGCATAAAAACTAATGTCTTACAAAACTTTATCAAAATAATTAATTTTGATCATTCTCTTTAACTTATCAAATGATTTTTGATTGATGTTAAATTTTATAGACATGATCTATATAATAGTTTTTAATTCAACGGTAGATTTGTTATACAAATATGCGGTAAAAAGTTATCGGAAGTGTCATGTTATTAAGTGCTATATATATATATATATATATATATATATATATATATATATATATATATATATATATATATATATATATATATATATATATATATATATATATATATATATATATATATATAATTGGTATGCACTGACAAAGTGAAACCGTTTTAAACCGTTAGTGAATCGTGACCGTTAAATGCTTATTAAAATTTAACTTTTATTTTAAATATTTATAAAATAATATTTGTGAATGGTTGTGATGCACTAATAGTGAATGGTTGTCAAATATATATATATATATATATATATATATATATATATATATATATATATATATATATATATATATATATATATATATATATATATATATATATAAATGTTAAAAATGCAGCCCCGTGATTTAATTCTTGATTTACAAAAGAGATTCACTCACTTAAGAAATCATTTGATGCTCTTGGAAAATATTTTGCAAATGATGAATTAAATCTCAAGGTTCTTAGATCTTTGACAAAGGCATGACAACCAAAAGTGACACCAATATTAGAAAAGAAAAGTCTCTCTAAAATGTCTTCTGCAGCATTGTTCGTTAAACTACAAAAACATGAGATAAAATTTGGCAGATAGGAGAAACATGAAGATCAAGAAAGAAATTCTAAAAATATTTTCTTGAAAACTAAATTCAAAGACCATGATAGTAATCAAGAGGATGAATCTCAATCCACTAGTGATGAAGATGATGCTCTAATAAAGAAATTCAAAAAATTCCTGAGAAATGAAAGAACAAAGGAGATAAGTCAAAAAGAAGCACCAAGGTGGAAGGTTACTTGCTTTTAATATGGAAAAAGAGGACATGTCTACGGTGAATGTCCTACAGTTGAAAGTAAGAATAAATTCAAAAACAAGAAGGATAAAAGGTCAAAGAAAGCATATGTACTATGGAATGACAATGAAATTAGTTCATCTTCAAATGAAGATCATGCAAACAAGGCATTGATGGCATCATATCATTCAAGTGATGAAGAACATGAGGTTAATGATTCTGAAATTGATGATAGTCCTTCATATGATGAATTACAAAATGCTCTTCAAGAATTACATCAAGAATTTTTGAAACTTTCTAGACAATGTTCAATTCAAAATAAAACTATTTTAAATCTAGAAAGTATGGCCAATTACATAAAAGTGGAATTAGAAGAAGTAAAAAATTCTACATGCAATAAATGTCAAGATCATGAATAAAATATTGTTGAATTAAACCAAATGATTAAGAAATACGAAAAAGGTCAAACTGGTTTAGAAAATGTGTTAAGTAGTCAAAGATATTCAAAAGTAATTAATGTGGACTTTGCTTTTCTTATTTTGATAAACCTAGTACAATTCGAACTATCTTTATAAAGGCTACTAGCAAATTCAACAATAAGGAATAAAAGAAAGTGCATGTTGTAAATCATCAAAAAAGGCATTATGGTAGACATAATTGATATGCATATAAAAATCATCATGTTCATAAGCCTACTTTCTCTTGTTGTAATATAAAAGGTCATAATCCTAATGCTTGCTATAAAAGAAATTACGGTATTCCTTATGGTGAATATGTATGAGTGAGAAAGAGATCTAACTCAAAAGGATCCAAAAAATAATGGGTACTTAGAAAGTACTATTAATTATTTTTTAGGTACTTGAAGATCATATGCTAGTATTGTTAATTCAAGCCGGCCTTTCAAAATTCAAGACCATATGATATGGTAGAATTAAAGTTTCATTGGATTAAAGATGATTTTAAAAAGGTTGACACCAAACCATATATTGTGGAAAAAAAGTTATTTTATGTTTAATGTATCATTTCTCTTATGTTATTACATTCCTTTGAATTTTACTTTTTTTTCTTTCTTTTTGATAATGTCAAAAAGGAGGAGAAAAGAGATGATTGTTTTTGTTATTTTTCAGGATATCAAAGATATTATAGAATAAATTACGAAAGAAAGGGGGAGATATGCAACATAGGAAGAGATATACAAATATAAGGGAAGAAATCAAGTTCCAAGCAAAAACTTATCATCAACATGTTTTGTCATCATATAAAAAAGGGAAAGATTATGAAAAATATATTCAGCATCAATCATAGCTTGTTTTGATGAAGAAGAAAGGCCATCTTAAAAGAAAGATCAATAAAGAAAAAGATTGAAATCAAAGTATCAAGTTTGCATAAGATTTTGAATTTTAATGAAATTGGATCATAATCTAAGGTACAATGTGAAATTCATGGTTTATAAGCTTTAGGTACTCACAAACTTTCATCTAAACCCTTCTAAGTTTGCCATAATTTTTTTACATGTTTCACATTCAAAAGCTTTTTTTACTTGGTCAAATTTTCAAGTTTTTGACTAGGTAAATCGATTTACCTATATATGTAAATCTGTTTACATTCTCTCTGCTAAAACAATTTTGTGAAAATTAAGAAGGTTATGTTTCCCTCATGAGTAAATCGATTTACCTAGTGCAAAATTTCAAATTTTTGTATGTTGCAAGGAAGATAAATATGTTTCACTCTTTCAATAAATTTGTTTACCTCTCTAACTGGTGGTAAAATTTTGAACAATTGTAATATCTTTTTCTTGCACACATTCACCATACCTTTTCCAAATTAATGCCAATTGATTATGACTATTTTCTTATCATATTCATGATTTCTATAGATTATAATGAACATAATAAAATCAAAAAAATTTATGAATCAAAATTACCTCTTTCATCAAACATTTTGAAAACAATTCTTACTGGTTTTTCAAGTGTTCATACAAAAATGACTTAGAAACTTATACTGCATAATTTTCATACATTGAAAAAAGGTTTCATAAACTATTGCGCACTTAATATTTATGTATTCTTGATTTGTACATTGAAAGAGAAGATTAAATTTTCAAGATATTGAAAAACATTCAAATCTATTTGTATTTATTTTTATTTGTTTGTTGTATTTTATACCACTTTGGACAAGCAGTAAATTTGAAATTTCTGGTACCCTCGTTGAAATTTCTAGTATACAAAATCACATTTTTACTGGAAATCATTAGTTATTTTCAAATTTCCCGGAGGCTATTTACCGAAAATTTTGAAATTTCCGGTGCTGGTATAGAAAATCAAAGAAACTTATTGGAATTTTTGAAAATTTTGGTTAGCAACCAAATCTATTGGAAATTTTAAAATTGCTTGAAATTTCCGGTATGTCTGTAGATGAAATTCTTTACTTGTGTGGTCTAGGAACGAAATCTTCTTCGACAGATTCCTATAGAGATTTTATAGAGTTTTTCACAACAGATACCTTATGTTTCCTATTCAACTAAGACAACTTCGAATTGTTTTCCCGTATTTATGAAAGTCATAAATTAATATTTATGTGTTGTAATTGACAGATATTTAATTCCTGATCTGAAGTTTTAGCATGTGCGCAAGCTACTGGTAAACGGCATGGTATTATTGTTGTCACTCTTTCTTTCAGTTCTACTAATGGAATGCCAGGGAGGAATGATAAATTGATTATGGGTTGTCAGAGAGGAGAGAGAATTACAAAAGAAGAAATGCATCTGAAAGAACTAATTCCTCATAAGGCATTTATGGTATGAAAGTTAAATGTTTGTTTAGTCAGAGATTTGTTCCAAGTGGTATCGGTTAGAAGGTGATGGTTAGGTGCAAGATGCACAATCATAAACTATCTAAGAATTTTGAAGGCCATGACATATTGGATCGTCTAAAAGATCATGAAAGAAAGTTTGTGAATGACTTGATGAAATACAATATGGCTCCAAGGTACATAGTTGGTGCTTTAAAAGACAAACATCCAGAAAATCTCACGAGTCTTACCCATGTGTATAAAGTTATAGCTACATACAGAACGAGAAAGAGAGGTCCATTAAAAAATTGCATATGTTGTTGAGCCTTATTCATAAAGAGAAATACATATGTTGGACTAGAAATAGGGATAAGTCAGATGTTGTAGCTGATATCTTTTGGACACATCCTAATTCGGTGAAGTTGTTGAATATGTTTCATTTGGTGTTGATTTTTGATTGCACATAAAAAACAAATATGTAAGAAGTTTTGATTGCACATCCTTATATATGTTGTAGATGTTGAGTTGATTTTGATTATGTGCATTTTTATCGTGTAGGTACTGGATACCACTGCTTGAGATTGTTGGTTTTATGTCAACGAAGTTGACGTTTTATGTTGTCTTTGCCTACTTGGAACGTGAAAGGGAGGAGAATTTCACATAGGCACTGAAGAAGCTAAAAGAGTTGTTCTCTTCAGAGAAATTTCTATTGAAGGTTGTGGCGGCGGACCGAGAACTTGCATTAATGAATGGCATGGGATATGTGTTCCCAAATGCAACACATCTGTTGTGTCCGTTCCATATTTTAAAAAATGTGAGCATGAAATATAAAGAGTGCGTTAAATCAAAAAGACAAGAACATGTCATGGATCTATGAAACAACATCATGTATTCGAATACAAAAGCTGAGTTTGTCGAACACGTTAAACACTTTGAGACTGTTTGTGATGATATTCTTTTATTTTTTTTAAATATGTGAATGAAACATGGTTGACACCTTATAAAGAAAGGTTTGTTGCTGCTTGGACTAACAAAGTCGCTTATTTATGAAACACAACATCAAACAAGTATACAAAACATGACAGTTTGATGTTATAACATAACTAATCATAAGTTAAAATATATTTATATTTATGGATTTTAAGGTGGAGTCTACTCATTGGAGACTAAAAACATGTTGATTATAAGTCAGGGAGATTTATCCTAAATTTGAGATGTTGTGAACACTATGTTGAGGTTGTAGCTAGGTTTAATCAGAGTGTCGTTTCAAAAGAGTATTGTCAATATTGAGCATCTGTATAACTCTCATTTCTATTCCAGGTTGCATAGTTTTGTCTAAAGACAATGTATATAACTCATTTAAAGGAACTAGAAAGGGTGAAGTTTGTTGGTTCTAGCCAAGAAAGACCTGGTTGCTTTATTAGAATAACACATGGGTTACCGAGTGAGTGGCCCCTTGCTAATTTCCAAACACTAGGCAATCATGTTCCTTTATACTTAATTCCTGATTTTTGGACGAAATTGCACATTGCAAAACAAGTTGTTCTATGACACAATATCTACAGTTAGGAATGTGTTACGAGTATACCACTTAGGTGTGTAGGGTATGGATAAATGGATGATGATTCCTGATATGGGTTACCCTATTGCTTTTAGATACAATGTCATGTTTGTCTCGCTTTCCATGAGACTTAACATCACATTTTTCCTTCTTGCCTTAGCTCCACCTATGTATACGAGAAGACATAAAATCATTGATGTTGGTCTTGTCAACAACAATCATTGGGTTCAAATAAAGTTGAAAACAGATTGTCCATTGCTTCCCGTCACTGACCGTTGGAGACAAATTGTACTGATGATGCAAAAGCATGAGAATCAGCATGTGAGTCGCTTTAGTCACCGGGAAGACGAAGTTAGAAAGTAATCCTAGTTTGTTTTGTATTCTTGTATGTATGACAGTTATTTTATATATATATATATATATATATATATATATTAAGTCGGACAATATTTTTACCGATTCAGTTATTTGAGTAAAATTTTCTGGTGATTTTAAAAAATAGTCGATATCCACATGTGATTTTCAAAATTTCCAATATTTGAGTAAGGTTATTAACATCAAAACACCTGAAAAGGGGAGATGTCACTTACAACTTAAAGGATGACAAGTTAAATACGTATATAATTGGTATGAATTCAAAAGAAATGGAGAAAAGCCTAATGAAAAAAAAAGTAATTAGTAAAAAAATCAAGAATAAATCTCTAACAATTCATTAATACTAGGGTTAAATATACAAACCCCCCTGTAATGTTAGCGAGTTTTTATTTTAGCCCCTGGTAAAGTTTTTTTTTCATCACCCCCTTAACTTGCAAAGATTCCACGCCAAAACACCCCTCAATGCCACTTGTTAAATCAGATTTAATAAAATTAAATTAAAATGTCCATGTGGCCTTAACATGTTACATACGTGGCAATATGAGTAAAATTTACATGCCACACTTCTGTAAAGAGTTAGAAAGTCATTTGGTTTTACCCCCTTGTAAAAATTAGGTTTAGTTACGTTTTTAGACATTCTCAAGTTAGCAACAACAGTGACGACGGCGACGGCGTAGAAAGGTTTAGTGGACGACGGCGCATAAGGGTTTGGTGGACGACGGCGCAATGTCAGAGGTTAGTGTTGTTATTGTTATTCTTCTTCTCCATTTCGTGTTTCTTCTCTATTGGGGTTTTTATTTCGATTTGAATGATTAAACGCAGGATATGCAACATTTCAACGTTACTTTCCACCACGGGGGTGAGTTTATTAGGGTAAACAAAGATGAGATAATCTATAGAGGGGGGGTAGATTCTACTATTTCTGGGTTACACATAGAATCATGGACCATGGAAACTGTCGAGAACCTAATGAGTAAGTGGGGGTACAAGAAAGGGAGCTATAGGGTATGGGCAAAGATATTGGAAATAGATGAGGGTTATATTCCGATTAGAAAGGATGATGATGCATATGACTTTGCTTCTTATTTTGTGCAAATGGTACTGAGGGAGACTTATATCTGGAACATGATGCTGAAAACATAGAACTTTATGTGAGGGAACTTGCTTGTGTTAATGGAGACACTGATCTAGATGACTTAGGAGATGAAGTGGTTGAGGGTTTGGATGATAGTGAGGACGACAGAGCCACTGCCTTGTTAGATGGATTTGAGGGTATTGATGTAACTTTGCCACTAAGGGAAGAGGGGGTAGTTGCTGGATTGTTGACTAGGCCCAATAAGAAATGTGAAGAAGATGCATATGTTAGTGATGAACTCAATTCATCAGATCCAGATGAGTCTTGTGATGAGGATAAGCCCAAGTATGAGAAATTTAGGAAAGAGCACCTAAATAAGGACTTCAAGTTTAAGTGGGGTATGGAATTTAATACACTTGTTGACTTCAAAGAGGCAATACGTGAGTGGTCAGTTCTCAATGGTAGGGAAATTAGTTTTGTGAAAAATGAAAGTTATAGAGTAAGGGTAGAGTGTAAGGCTAAATGTGGTTTTTTGGTCTTATGTTCCAAAGTGGGCCACAAGCATACTTATGCTATAAAAACACTTGTAGACACCCACACATGTGCTAGGGTTTTAAACAACAGATCTGCAAACTCAAGATGGGTGGCTAAGCATGTGGTCAAGAAAATGCAATCAAGTGAAAATGTAAGAATCAGGGACATAATGCAAGATGTAAGGCAAAAATTTCCAGTGGGTATTACTGTTGCTCGGGCATGGAAGGCTAAGTTGATGGCAAAAAAAATTGTGGAGGGAGATGCTGATATGCAATATGCTGCTCTATGGAGGTATGCATCTGAATTAAAAAGAGTTAATAGTGGCAATACTGTGAAAATTAATGTTGAGAGACCAAGCCCAACTATCCAACCTAGATTTGGAAGTTTCTACTTCTCTTTTGATGGCTGCAAGAAAGGGTTTATCAATGGATGTAGGCCCTTTATAGGGGTTGATGGATGTCACCTAAAAACCAAGTATGGTGGTCAACTTCTGATTGCAGTTGGAAGGGATCCAAATGATCAATACTTCCCATTGGCTTTTGGAGTGGTAGAAACTGAGACCAAGGAGAGTTGGAGATGGTTTATCCAACTTTTGATGGAGGATATTGGACATGACAAAAGAATTGTTTTTATCTCTGATCAACAAAAGGTAAAGTTTTTGTACTTATATCTAATTGCTCTAACTGCAGATCTATTATTGAAATATAATGTAATTGCTATTATTGTATTGAGCAGGGACTGGTAGCTGTTTTTGATGAGATGTTTGAGAGGATTGAACATAGGTTTTGCCTCAGACATCTATATGCCAATTTCAAGAAAAAGTTTGGTGGAGGAACCCTAATAAGGGATTTGATGATGGGAGCTGCTAAGTCTACATATCATCAAGCTTGGATGCAGAAGATGAATGAGCTAAAGAATGTTGATTTCAATGCTTGGACTTGGTTGATGGTTGTACCTACCAAGAGCTGGTGTAAGCATGCTTTTAGTTTCTACCCAAAGTGTGATGTGTTGATGAACAATATATATGAGTCTTTCAATGCTACAATTTTAGTTGCTAGGGACAAACCAATCCTTACTATGTGTGAGTGGATTAGGAAGTATTTAATGAATAGGGTAACAACCTCTGTACAGAAACTTGAAAAATGGCAACATAGAGTTATGCCTATACCTAGGAGAAGGTTGGACAATGAAGTTTTTCATAGTGGTCATTGGCTACCAACTTGGTCTGTTGATGAGAATTCCAAGTGACTCACAGTTTCAACAACCAAGAATTCATAGTGGACATAGCAAAAAAATCATGTAGCTGTAATTTTTGGGAATTGGTTGGGATTCCTTGTAGGCATGCTGTATCTGCTTTGAGCTATAGAAAACAAACACCTGAGGATTTTGTTGATGAATGCTACACAAGGGAGAAATATGCCAGATGTTATGGATTCTTTGTGTCACCTATAAATGGCCAAGACATGTGGCCAGAAACTGAGATTGAAGACATGCTACCACCAGCTTACAAACAAGGGCCTGGTAGACCTAGAAAGGTGAGGATTCAAGAAAGTGGTGAAGAGGGTGCTAGGAAAAGAAGGACTGGGGTTGCATACAAATGTACAAAATGTGACCAGTTTGGTCATAATGCTTTGACCTGTAAGAGCCCCACACAGGACCCTGTTGCACTCAAAAGAAAGGTAAGACATGTTATATTTTCTTCATAAATATTTCTGTTGCACTCAATGTCTTAATTTGTACTGTTTGTTTGTGGCTGTGATGTAGAGAAAGGTCAAAGCTAAAGTGACTGAGGTTGTTCAGAATGATGATCAGGCTGAGAATGAGGAGCAAAATAATGTGGAGACTGAGGTTGTTCAGAATGATGATCAAGCTGCTGTCCAAAATGATGTAGAGCCTGAAAATGTTCATGATGAAGTGCCAAATGATGTGCAGAGTCAGACCCAGTCATGTGTTGTAGACACTAGTCAACCACAACCCAAGAAAAAGAAGACAATCAAACCTCACCATGGTTTAAAGACAAGGAGGAGTGAAAGAGTCAAATTAAGTTGGTTCAAGAAACCAATTACTGGTCCAGGTTCATCTGAGCAACCAATCATAATTGAAGACCCTGCAGAGACATCATCAAGCCTTGGAGTGTCAACTAGGTCTTTGAAGAAATGGAAGAAACAAAAGAGCTGTTGATTATTTTGTGTATTTTGTACCAATTGACATTAAGTTAACTTGTAATGGTCTAGTAATGGTACTATGTCTTATGATATTTTGTTTTGTGGCCATTTGTAATGGTTTTTTGGGTGATGATCTACATGACTTTTAGGGTAATGACATATAACATTTGTAATGGTTTTTTGGATCAATTTCCTCAAATGTTATCTAATCTCATAATTACTTCGATATTATTTGCAAATCTTTATAAACAACTGATAATAGACTCATTCATTCCATTCAAGCTCAAATTGTTACACACCACAAAAGTGATACCACAAAAGTTATACAAGTGATACAATCACAAACAACATACACATCCCTAAACTAAATTACAGAAACATATAAAATGTTGCAAAAAACATCCAAGACATAACAAGTGCAACCATCATGTTATGGTTCTTCTTCTTCTTCTCCATTGCAACTTTTTTCTTCAACCTCAAAATCTTCTCATTACTTGTGTCTGCTCCCAAATTGTCAGTGACAATGTCCTTCAAAATCTCTTTCAACGCATCTTTTGTCATTTCAGTGCATTTACATTGAATCACCTCGACATTATTGAATTCACCCAGCTCATCATCCCATATGAACATACCGCATCCGTTCTGCAAATTACAAGCAACCTTTATCGCACAGCAAACAGAGCAAATAAAAAAAAAAAGTGAATGAACTTACCAGTACATTTCTGCATTTCCAGAATTTGCGTTTAGGGTTATCAATGGTGTTTGATACCCACATCTTCATGGTTATGTTACAACCACAGTGAGGTGGAGCTTGGGAACGATGAAGCAGCGAAGGAGATTTGCAACCGGAGTTTCCTACAGATGAAGATTTGCTACCCATGTTGTGAGATTAACGGTGAAGCAGCGACGGAGGAATGATACGAGGAGAGGAACGATGGAGGAACCCTAGTTTCTTCGTTTTTAGATGAAAAGTAATTTGAGAAGATGATGAAATGCCATGGTGGATATTAAGAAGAAAAAAAAATCCACGTGTGATACAATATAGAATCTTTGGGGAATCTGAGTGCAACCGTGGCAATTAGGGGGGTCTGGGGATGGAATCTACAGAAGTTAGGGGGATCAAAAAATTTTTTTTTACCGGGGCTAAAACCTAATCTCGCTAACATTAAAGGGGGGTTTAGTATATTTAACCCTTAATACTACCCCCATAATCTTTATTGAAAGAAAACTAAATTAAAATTAAATTTAAAAGTCTGCATAATGACATGTTTTTCTTCTCCAATTTGTTTAACAAATAGTAGCACTTCTCGCGAGAAAATAATGAAAATTTGATCAAGTTATCAATTCATCTCGAAGGAAACAGCACACCAACATCAATGTTTTGCTGCTCCTCATCGCATCACTTTCTCACAAAACCAAACCAGTGAGTAAAGAACCAATGTTCCCTCATCAAACCACCCTCATCATTCTCCGAACAAGTTCATCTCAACCCCCACCAAACTTCCCCATTCTCCGACGACACTTCTGTCTCTGGTCAATGAAAAAAGACCCAGACTTAGAATCAGCCCTCTCCCGAAACCGACGCTGGATAATTAACAACCAAATCAAAAACATAATCCTCCGTTACCCCAACAACCAAATCCCAATCGAAACCCTTCAGAAGAAATTCAAAACCCTAGATCTTCAAGGTAAAGCCCTCAATTGGATTTCCAAATACCCCTCTTGTTTCGAGCTTCACCAACGTCGCATTCGTCTCACCAAACGCATGATCAACCTCGTTCATCAAGAACAAACCGTCAGAGATTCGCTTGATCCCGTTTTCGCTCAGCGGCTCGCGAAACTCCTCATGCTTTCGGTTAATAATACCCTCAATGTGTTAAAAATCAATGAAATTAAGAACAGTTTAGGGTTTCCGGATGATTATTTGATTCGAATTGTCCCGAGATACCCCGATTTGTTTCGGATTGTTAATGAGAGTGGGAGGAGAAGCTCTATGGCGATTGAGTTGATTCATTGGAACCCTAGTTTTGCGGTTTCGGAAGTGGAAGCTTCCGCTTTGAGAAGCGGGGTTGACCCGAATTTCAAATGCTGTTTGCCTTCTAGTTGGGTGAAATCGTTGGAGAAGTTTCGCGAATTTGAATCGGTTCCTTATGTTTCGCCGTATTCGGATCCGACGGTTTTGGTGGAGGGATCGAAGGAGATGGAGAAGAGGAATGTGGGTTTGGTTCATGAGTTGTTGTCATTGACTCTTTGGAAGAAGGTTTCGATTATGAAATTGGGTCATTTTAAAAGGGAGTTTTTTTTGCCGGACAAGTTGAATGTGTTGTTGCTTAAGCATCCTGGGATTTTCTATGTTTCTAATAAGTATAGGATTTATACTGTTTTACTTAGAGAAGGGTATGTTGGGTCTCAGTTAGTTGATAAGGATCCTCTTGTGGTTGTTAAGGAGAAATTTGGAGAAATTATGCAGGAGGGACTTCATGAGTATAACCAAAGGCGAAGACTTGTTAATATCGAAAAGAAGAGAAATAAAGGTGATCCTTTGAGTAGGGTGGATGAAGATGAAATGAAGGGGAGAAGAAGGAGAAGAAGAAGCAGTGAAGTTTCTGATGAAGATGATGATGATGATGTTGTTGGTGGGGGAAATGGTAATAAGTTGGGAGGGTTGCTTGATCCTGAAGAGAGAAAACGGTTTTATAAAGTTCTTTTTGAAGATGATGGTTCATGAATTAAGATTTGCTTAGCCTAGGCGTGGCATTGGATATAGATCAGTGTTTCAGAAAACCAAATTGAACCGGACGGTTTAAGTTTAATTGGCTGAATTGTGAGTCGATATTGTTTATGGCTTGGCTATTTGGGTGGTTCGACCATAGTTGATTTGTTTATTTGAGTGGTTTGGCCGCAGTTTAAAGAAGTTGAACAACGATCCAGAGATCTTGCCAGTAGGCTTGTCTTACTACTGAGTCAGTAAAGGAGAATGATTTTGTAAGTTCCATTCTTGGTAGACTGGTGAATTGTCACGCATACCACATAATCGGGGTCTGGGCGTGTCAAGTAAAAGTCACTCTGTTCCATCATATAATATTTCTTCACTCACTGAAGATGTAAAAGTAAGGTGATTAACTTTTTCCTGATCAGTTGTTTGTGTATAGCTAAGTAAAAATAATGTTAATTGTAATAAAACAATAGACTTCCATTGCTTGTACTTTGTACTTCATCCTGTCAATTTCTTTGATTTCAAATACTTAGCTTGTTATCATGCACATGAATGTGGTTTTTGATTAAAGTAGGTGTCTTCTTTTTCCCTCTTAGTGGCACAATATAGTTTTTTTAATAGATTTGTTCTAATTATGTTTCTTTCAATCATTATCAATCTGTATTGAGTTCTTTGTTCATTAGTTGTATTTCATTTACAGTAGACAGTTTTAGTTTCTCACTGACAACATTGAGTCAGAACTTACACTATTTATCAAGGTTTTTTTCAAGCTGTGCATTTGCTGTAGACAAGTTTTTCCGACACTTGTCTGGAATCTTTAAGATATTTGACCATCAAAACTGCTAGTCTGTTCTTTTAAAATGTGGTGGTTCTGTTATTAGAATGTTTTATTTACATTTTACAAGGTATTTTTTGAGTGACTGAAGCTCATCATCCCTATTTTTTTGAGTGACTCTGAAGCTCAACATCCTTAATTACTTGAAAGGAATCACTATTTGGGAATTCTTGGTAGAAACATTTCCTGTTAATAACAAACAATTTAACCTAACAAGTTGACGAAAAATCCAGAAGGATTATTAATTACCGCTGAGAATTCTTAAATAATAAATCAACCTTTACTTTACCCATGAAGCATTTAAATGGAAAGGTTAGTGGCTGGTATATACCAATCTACAAAGCATCAGATGCAGATTAAACGTTCGTGTAATCCATTTTCCTTGGTGATCGAACATTGATGGCTTACCTGAGTCCAGCTTTCAAGCTACACGGGCTTTATTTGTTTGCCTGTTTTATTAATTAATTTAGTTAGATGCGGAATATAGTATGAACACGTGTTTGTGTGTTTATTAGTGTATTTTGTATATTAAATTTCAAACAGCCTAAAAATTTAGTTCCTACTCAATGTCCTTCTACGCTCTTCTCTGGTTTATAATGTTGGTAGGTGTATTCTTTCATATATGCTATGCTATACTCATCATATATTTCTCTGTTGATTTCTTGGCAGAGCCCTTGTAAGAAGTATGGGTGAAAATTTATTTTTATGTGGAAGTAATAAAAGGGCCGTAATTGCAACTTTGAGCATTCCGGGGAATGATATTCAACGTTTTGAAGGAATCTCAGTGGATGAGGTACCTTCTTATTTGTGTTGATAATATTAGTTATTTGTGCACCTACTTGTTAGCAACAAATGGAATTGAACTCCCTATCTGTTGTGCTGAGTCTTGTCCTTTCCAATAAACAGGCTGTTGCAAGCTCACTTAAAGCTCTTTCTATTGAATCTTCCTTGGATCTGCTGAAAGTTCTTAGAGTTGAAACTCACACGTCAGAAACAACTGCTTTTCAGAGGCTTGAAGCAATTATTCCTTTCTTCCAAAGTCGTATGGGGGCATTGCTCTTCTTAATCTCTGCTTTACTTTCTCGTGGACTGGTACGTTTTCCTACTTCAATCTTTGCTATATGTTTCACATCAGAATGTTATCTCTATTTTCAGAAATTTGTTAAGCTTCTACTTCAAAAGAATTAATTATTTTTTGTGACTTAATATGCGATATCTTTTTGCACGAATATTAGAATTTCACTGCATGCTTATGGAAACTTTTTTACTAGTTTTGCTTGTGTTTTGTACTTTCATTTGTTTCTATAGGAATATTCATGCAATGATGAAAAGTAAAATATGACCATTTTGTTTATCTAAGTTATTTGCATGGTTGTAGTTTGCGTTACTTCAATTTGCTTCTCCATAAGCACTCAGAAGATATACTAACAATAACTTGCAAGAACTGAGGTTTTCAAACAAACAACTTACCGTATGAGTTGAAATCAGCTCCTGCATTACAATTTTTCATCAGCTCTCTTATTTAACTTCTTCTTAATAAACATATTTATAGCTCATAAAGACTTTCCCATAAGTAAAGAACCATAAACTTATATTAACTAAGAAGCTCTTGTAAGTTAGAAGCTAATCCAAATAGGACCTTTATATTTGAATGTAAGGTTTAACATTGCCTGTATATTAGGATGCCAGCAGTGAGTCAAGCAGATATTTGCTGTTGTGTTAGAAATTCTGCCTTCATCATGGTCCACCCCTAGTCGCTTACTTGCGGCATTTGGCTTGCCTTCATTAGAGCCTTTAACACCTTCACTGTGTTGGGTTTGAAAGGTTGGATTTAGTCCCACATTGCTTAGAGATATGGTATGTGAAGTGTTTATAAAACTTGGGCCGCCCTCACCTTACAAGCCGGTTTTGTAGGGATGAGTGAGACCCAATCTACACATTCTAAGATTGTGGCTTGAATTGGCTTAAACATTTTTGCAACTCAATGTCATTCCCCACCCCTAAACCCATTTCTTGGTTATTACTCCCTCCGTTCCTTTTTAAGTGTCGTTATTGAAGAACTTTATTGTTCCTATTTAAGTGTCGTTTTTATAGTTTAATGTTATAATTTGTCAATTATACCCTTACTTTATCAATAACTCCACTTCACATTTTCCATAAAATTAATTATCTTCTCAATTAGTTATTGGAAAAAGAGAGAGAGTATGATTGAATTTATTTGGAAAGAGAAAATAAATGAGGGTATAATAGGAAAATAACTCTAACTATCCACTATCTTGGTTGAAGAGCTTTATACTAAAACGACACTTAAAAAGGAACGGAGGGAGTAGTTTTTTGAGACCTGGGATATTGTCCTGAGCACCTGGAGTGACATGACCCAATTGGGTCTGGAAATGGTGGGTGCTCGATGTTTGCAGCAAATGTCACTTTTGACTCAAAATTAGTTATATTAAGAATATACTTCGCAGTACCTTTATGGTTTGTTAAGCTTGAGGGAAAGTTCAGAGTTAGGGTTTTTCTGGCAACTAACTGTTTTAAAAATGTCTAATGGACTCTGTCTAGAAATTGTTTTAGAAAAGCTTAACAGCCAAAAAAGTTTATTCTATAAGGACTCTGTTGAAATCATAGGGATTGGATGGAAAACTAAAGTAAGGGAAGTATATTACCAATAGAACACTGAACAGTTGTGATTTTGTGATGATAGGCACTAGCTTAATACTTTAAATATTCTAAAGAACCAATAAGCAGACTGAAATGTATCAGAATAGAAATAGAGGAATTTGCTATATAGGGAGCTTTGTTGTAGAAGACACCATGGACACCCGTCATGCTAATACTGGATGTTATTTTATACCGTGTTGAAATATGGAACGGAAAACCGAGAGAATATATTTTAGTTTAGTGATGTATTTCTAATAAATATTTTATGATAATAAACACCGACATTATTATCCTATTTATGCTAATTTCTAGGTCAATTATAAGTGTAATACAATGTACTTATATTTAGTCAATGCCACTCCTAACATTATAAGTGTAATACAATCTGTACTTATATTTAGCCTATGCCAAGCCTAGTATAAGAAGACTCTTAAAACAATAATAATTCAAATATTCAACTAGATCCATCTTAAGTTAGTTAGAATTTATAATTTTTTAGGATTCCAAAATTTATAGTCCGACATCACAACCAATACCAAGTTGATTCAGTAGCACAAATCTGATGTCTAACTACATATTCTCTTGACATTTATGGTCTACAAAATATCTTGGAAACTGGAAAAGACAGACACTGGATGACAATGTTTCTTTCCCTTTAATCTTATATTAGCTTGGGTGGTTGAGGATCAGTATCATGGTAGATGGATTTCTATGTTCATTGTTAAATAAATCCTAGTATATGTAACCACATGTCCAACAATTTGTTCATGATCTGATCTCATGGTGCCATTAATCTTGAGATAAGAGATCATCTTGCTTTTGTTTTTTATTTTGACTATTTTATGGAAAAAAAACTGGTGTTTCAAATATAAGAGGTTAGTGATCAGATCTATTTCTAGTTAAAGTCTTGCAAGAAACTGAAGAGCACATATCAACATAATGATGATTGCATATTGTTTTGTCAATACTTTTCTTTGTATGACTTAAACCTCTCATACCATTTGACCAAGCATACCACGTACCTATGGTTGGAAAATGAATCAGATGGTTGGTGTTAGCCCATTGGTTGAAGTCATCCATATGGACTTTAACCTCACAACAATGTTCCTTATGTCTTTGAGTCGAAGCGGGTGTAAAATTGACAAATTGTACTATTAAGAGTTTAAGACGTTCAATGATGATTTCATTTTGATTGCTTAATTTAAGACTATTCTGAAGGATTTCTAATTGTGTCTTGATCAAATCCAATATTAAACCAGAAATTTGTATAATATGACAGGAAGGTGAATATGAGATAATCCATTTGCAACTCATGCAAATGGTATTTCTATATTTTATTTCTTTTCCCTCAGATTGGTGATCTTGATGATGATGAGCAAGATGAGGATGGTTCTCGGGAAGCAAATCCAAAGGGGAGAGTAGAAAATTACATTGTGGTGAAAGTGAAGGCAAGTGTGTTTTGATTTTTTTTCTTTATTTATATATAGTGTTTGTATTACGTGGTATGGGGTTTTTGTTTTTAAATGTTAAAGTAGGGCATATCATATGAGAATGCCTTTTTTATGTGAGAATGAATCTGAACCATTGGATTTTAAAATATATGGTGGAGATTATGGGTGATTTTTTTTTCTCTCTCCTACATCATTTATTTCAAAGTATAGGAGAGAAAAAAAAGATTCACCCACAATCTCCACCATTTATTTTAAAATTCAATGGTTCAGATTCATTCTCACATAAAAAAGACATTCTCATATGATATGCCATATATATATATATATATATATAATTCTTGTCTGCTGGTTGGCATTTAGAGAGAATTTACTCCATTTGTAGCACAACCAAATAAAAGCATAATTTGATATCATTTTACAAAGATGAGTCATGTTCCATGAAGACGAATTAGATGTTGGGTTGTAGTAATTTTTAATGATTCTATGTGCTTACCTAACCATAAGGACGCATCATTTGGATATAAGCATTGTTATTAAACATGATAAAGTGATTTTTGGTCGTTATAATGATTTTTGTTATTAAATATATAAAGGGTATTTCAATAATTTTATAGTTTTTCCTAGGATTATTATTCTAAACCAAACATGTTTATTTCTATTCCCAGGAATTTTCAGAAAAATAATCCAGGAATTCTAATTGATAACCAAACACTTTTTTAAAATATTCAAAAGAATATAATTCCCATTGTTTTATTCCTAGGAAACTTATTCCAGGGAATAATTTTTACATCCCCGAAACAAATACACCCCTAATATTATAGGTATACTGGAAATGACTATAGAAGAGAATTTGTTGACCTTAGTCCTTGTGGTGTTCTTAGAAACGCGAAACTTGGACTTGAGAGGTCTTAGCCTGAGTGAAGAGCATATAATCAATTGCAAAGAACAAGTGGGAGATAGCAGACCCGTTTTTAGAGACTGTGATGGGCACCATTTTCTCTCTTGCATTTTCTGTTGTATCATCAAATCAAGCTTTTGAAGAGGGCCAACCAAGGAGTCAAGACGAGGCCTAATCCTATATTAATCAAAACATTAGACATCATCAAATCAAGCTTTTGAAGAGGGCCAACCAAGGAGTCAAGACGAGGCCTAATCCTATATTAATCAAAACATTAGAAATGAACTTGATTAACATATTACACAAGCTTATCGGTATAAAGTCTTTGGAGTTATTGGGAATATCCATCTTAGGGATATGGACAAATGAAAAGCCTTAGAAACAAGCTTCTAAACATCATTGTCCATAGAAGACCATAAGGTTTTTAGAAACAAGCTTCTAAACATCATTGTCCATAGAAGACCATAAGGTTTTAAAGAAGATGGGTTTAAACCCAACGGGACCGGAAAATTCATAAGAGTTCATAGAAAATAAAGCTTCATTATCTTCCAACATGGTCACTGGTTTATTAAGATCAAGGACAAAGTTATACTCAATTTATAGGTCCTTGTCTTATTTATATAACTAGAAGAATCATGAATATCCAAATGCATATGGACACCTTTAATACGAGCCTTTAACAATCTCTTTGTTTCGAAGATATTTCCCAAGACCTCCTTGTTAAATGTGATAGATTCTTCCTTAACCTTACTGAGTTTTCAAATGGCATCTCCAAGAGAGTTTAACCATATATTTGTAACTAGATCCCCATAATTGTGTTGTCAGTATATGTTGCAATACGATGTTGGTGTTTGTATCTTCGTAAAATTTTTAAAACTTGTAACTTTTGACTCAGGTTTCCGTTTGACGCGCCGTTTGGACCGTTGAAGAGCTAAACATATTTTCTTTAATCTGATAATAATTTTAATATTCGAAAATTATATATTTTTTCCGTTGGAGACTTATGCCTTGTGTGTCGGTGTCGTACAAAGTGCGACGTGTTTATGGTGTTTTAACGATGATGTTGTAGGAATGATGATTGAATAAATTGCATGATATAATGCATAAAGATGTCGCTGGTTGTTGGTTTGGAATGGCAGAATGTTGAGAGCTCATGCTTTAGAATTGCATAATTATGTTGTTGCATATCGATGTCGCAGGCAGTCATAATTAAAGGTTTATGCCTTGTTGATGGTTTGGATTAGCAAATTGTTAAGGGCCTATGCCCTATTGTTGAGGACTTATGCCTTGTTGTTGTGGGATGATGCCCTGTTATTGCCCATTATTTGGCACTTTGATGAGCGTTGATGCCCTGTTGGTACCATATGCATGAAGTCGAGTCAGACCCATAACATAAAAGTGCAAGATTTGCATTATGATTGAGTTGTACGATTGAGATCTGAATGATAAAATGTGTGTGCTTGTGTATATTACTGTGTATTTAAACGGTTGATGATGATATAAATTAGTGAAGCCTGAATTGTGATAACATGCATGAGATATCTGTTGCATAGTTACTATTATATAATTTATTATATTGTTATGATATCTCACCCATTCTGTTTGAATGTTGCCTCTACGTAGGTAACGTGTAGATAATCAGGAATAATTTGAAGTAGCAAGGTCCTGAAGAGATCACACTTCTTACTTTATGAGTCAACGTCTATGTTCTGATATGTAACACCAGCGAAGATGAACGCTTGTTTGTTTTATTATGTTGACTTTTTAATTGATTTGTTGGAGTAATAAGAACTCCTTTTTGATTAAATAAATGTTGTTGTTACTTGTGTTGAGGATTTTTTACGAGAATGATATGTTTATTCCGCTGCGTTAATGAAGTTAAAGTTGAGAACATATATTAATTTAATTGTTGGTTCATCCACATGATGAGTTAGGTATCTATGTATGTATGTTTGAGCAGGTTTTTATCGTTAGTGAAGTGTAGCATCCTAATTGTTGTATTTTATTTTATCGAAAATAATTTACTCATATTTTTAAATTACCGTTGGGGAACTAGGGCGTTACATTAACAACATTGCAACACAAATATATATTACATAAGTTAGTAAAGAATAAACTAAATTCATCTCCATCTCTATCTCCATTTTCCTCATCTTCAACCTCTATTTTATCATGCCCAACATCATTCATTTTTCTCAATCATTCCAAGCATCATCCTCAGTTGCATTCTCACTTTAATATTCATATCCAAACTCTAGAATTTATGTCTCATCTTCTAAATCTCTTTCCTCTATTTTACCTTTGAAACAATGAATGATGTGTTATTGTGAAGGTATAAAGCAAATTTTGTGTGTAAAATTTTTCATGTTTGCTCTATGAATAGTTAAATTTATAGTTTGTTTATATTCTTCAATGGTAGGAGTATTTTGTGTGTGAAATTTGTCATGTTTGCTCTATGAATAGTTAAATTTATAGTTTGTTTATATTCTTCAATTTCTAACTAGTAACTAACTCGTGCGTGTGCACGGGTTCTGGTATGTGACGCGCATTTATTTTCAGATATACATTTTTTAATAGAAAAATGTTTGATACCCCTTAAAAAATAATAATTGAATGTATAGAAATATGTCTGGTACCCGTGAAAAAATTATAATTGAATGTATAGAAAAGTGTCTGGTACCCGTGAAAAAATAATAATTAAATGTATAGAAAAATGTCTGGTACCCGTGAACAAATAATAATTGAATGTATAAAAGAATGTCTAGTATCCGTGAAAAAATAAAAATTAAATGTATAAAAAAATGTCTGGTACCCGTAAAAAAAAATAATAATTGAATGCATAGAAAAATGTCTGGTACCTTAAAAAATAATAATTAAATGTATAAAAAAATGTCTAGTACCCGTAAAAACATTTAGATCAAGATATTTTCTCTTTTCATATAATGTCATGCCTTAGAATTTATAAACTAAAATCAAGATATTTTCTATTTATTATCAAAATGGTTTTATATGAATAATATATAGTTCAACATGAATAAGATATGAATGTTCTCCTGTTAAAATCATTTATTTTATTTTTTAATATATTAAAAAATTATTTTTAGATTTTTTTAGTATTAGTGATATAAAAACTAACTTTCACTATTAATAAAATCATAAATTTTAATTAAACATTATATTTTTGTTCCTATCATGACTTTTATATTTTCAAATACTTTTAAAAATGGTCAATAAATTTCAAAAAATTTTAAATTTTTTTGCATAGAGGAATATTTCCATCCAAATCTGGAATATTGTGAAATGGTGTCTATAGCTCAATTGTGAATGCAAATCAAGAAAAGGAGGTACCCACCTCTGTTTCAGTCTTCTTCTCATGTAACTTCTGAAGAGCCATGTTCAGTCACTAATGAAATGAGTTGTTTGCAAAGTGTTCGATGAAAGTTCCAATCCAATGATTTTCTTAGTTTTTCTATTTTAAATTTGTGGATGTTGATTTTTTATTCATACGGTGTCTCAGAATATCGCTGGAAAACGCGTCGATAAGGTTCTTCATTTATGGTGTGGACCGCGGATATGTCACCAGTTTGTCATGAGAAAAAGAAAAAACATTTGTAAAGTTTAATAAATGAGACAAATAAATATTCAAAATTAAAATTAGTTTAAAATCAGTGGAAACATAATTTTACATGGTACTGGTGTGTTACCCGTGCGTTCACACGGATTTTGGCCTGATTACCCGTGCGTCCGCACGGGTTCTGGTGTGGGTTGGACCGGATTTTTCAGATACATATAGTATTAAGTAAAAAAATTAAAAATATTTTTTATATTTTAATTTAATTATAAAATAAGAAAAAAAATATTTAAAAATAAATATATAAATTAATTAAATCAAGTTAAAAAAATATTAAACAGCTATTTAAAAAATAATAATTGTGCAAAATAGATAAAAATGAAATGTTATTCTCAATAGAGTTGTAGTAAAAACAAAACATTTATATTGTGTCTGGATTAAAACATTATTTTTAATTTTATTTTATTTTATTGTAAAAAAAATGTAATAACCTGTGTGTTTGCACAGATTTTGGTATGGTTACTCGTGTGTTCACACGGTACAGGTGTGTTACCCGTGTGTTCACACAAATTTTAGTCTGATTATCCGTGCGTTCACATGGTACTGATGTGTTACCCGTGAATTCACACGAATTTTAACTTGGTTACACGTGTGTTTGTACAATATTGATGTACTATGAGTGCGTTCGTGTGGTATGGTGTGGGATGTTTTGCTTTAATGTATGTTTTTCTTAAAATAATCATACGGTAGATATGAAATATCAACCTCTATTAGTTATAATTAATTGTGACTAATTTTTGTTGAAAAGGATGTTGGCCACACAAACTAATTTATTTAAAACTCAACTGAAGTTTTCTATAATCAAGAATTCAAAATTAAACTCTTATCTACATATAATACTTAATATATTTACTAAATAAATTGCACACTGCATACACTGCGATTAACTAAATAAATATACAGTCTTGCATTATAGTTATGCTGCAAATCACGTAATCCCAATCATCAACATTCTTCATTTATATATTCAATACTTTTTTAATCTTATAAAGGAGTATAATTTGTAAACTTTATCTTTAATTTATAATGATAAATGACTTTACCTTCTAATATTAAAAGTGTGTAATTTTCACTCTACTAATTGCAACACTTCAACCAATAGTAATAAATAATTATTTTTAACTAATTGATACTCAAAAGCTAATAACCAAAAACATCATATAAAATAATAATATTGTATAAATAATTAAATAAAAAGCATGTATATAGTCAACATAAAAAAATTTATAACATTTCGGGTACATTCTTTCAATATTGTCAACATTTTATGGAGATAAAACTTAATTACAATAAGAATCATATGACCCGTGCTATGCTACTATTATAATAGTCTCGCATTAGTATTATTAACTAAAACTAGTCAGAGACCCGTGCTGTCGCACGGGTGCATTATTTATGGTGTAGTATTTTTTTAATGATATGAAAAAAATATGAAATAAAAAGTTTGACCAAATTGTAAATATAAAACGGAAATTAACCATTAGAACAAAATTTTATTAATAAGATTTTCATAGTCAATTTCACAATGCTTTGCAATTTCAACAACATATATTTTGAGGATGGGTAATTTAATTATGATATTGTGTAAATAACTAAAAAAATATGTAGTAATTTAGAATCTTCAAATAATAATCATGAATATATTTGGAGGCGACCGTTGTTGAACTGTCGCAAATTTCTTTTAAGGATAGTTGGACCTACACCCGTCGTAAAATGTTTCAGATTTTTAAATAATTATGTCGCAACCTATATGTCGCAAAAAAAAAATTCTTGTAGTGTGAGATGGAGAAAAACGTAATATTTAAAAATAAAGATTTTGTCTCTTGAATTAAAATAATGATTGATAAACTAAAATAAATATTGTCTTGTTAGTGTCCCGTGAGATAAATACATTTTTCATCATGCTAATTAAATTAAAAAAATACATTATACAAATAAATCTAAAATGAATTACTTAATTATTAAATAATTATACACCCATGAGACGGAAAGAGAATAAAAAGAATTTTAACATTTTAAAAACTAAATAAAATATGTATTATGTTGATAGTGACCCGTAAACTACAACATAATATCATGTAAACTTATTTAATATTGTATCATATATATTTAAAAATATGTAAATTTAAAATGAATGATTCAATTATAAATGAATAATAATCATAAATATGCAACTATATTATATTTTCAATTGAAATTGTACTTTATAAAGAGAAAGAACATGAGGTAGTGTATTATGTTTTTAAAATTTAAAAAATACATTATATAAATAAATTTAAAATGAATGATTTAATTATTAAATAATTAAGCAAAGAAAAAATTGATCCATGAGACAAAAAATAAAAAGAATTTTAACATTTGAAAAAATAAATAAAATATGTATTATGTTGATAGTGACCCGTAGACTACAGCCTAATATCATGTAGACTTATTTAATATTGTATCATATATATTTAAAAACGTATAAATTTAAAATGAATGATTCAATTATAAATGAATAATAATCATAAATATGCAACTATATTATATTTTCAATTGAAATTGTACTTTATAAAGAGAAAAAGAATGAGGTAGTGTATTATGTTTTTAAAATTAAAAAAATACATTATACAAATAAATTCAAAATAAATTACTTAATTATTAAATAATTAAGCAAAGAAAAAAATTGATCCATGAGACAAAAAAAGAATAAAAAGAATTTTAACATTTGAAAAAATAAATAAAATATATATTATGTTGATAGTGACCCGTAGACTACAGCCTAATATCATGTAAATTTATTTAATATTGTATAAAATATATTTAAAAATATGTAAATTTAAAATGAATGACTCAATTATAAATGAATAATAATCATAAATATGCAACTATATTATATTTTCAATTGAAATTGTACTTTATAAGGAGAGAGAAAATGAGGTAGTGTATTATGTTGTAGAAAGTTGGTGGACCAATGAGAATGGAACACTTGGTGCAAAAGATAAAAAGGTGGAGGGTTATTTTGTTAGTTACCAAAATGTCCATTTTGTAGTGTAAATTTATTTTGAGGAAAGGGCAATTCAGGGAGTTTGGTCAATCTTTTATTATATGTTAGATAGTAGACATGACTTAGTTTCAAAAATAAAAATTCTAACACTTATTAAAAGGAATAAGGAATGTCCTCATATGCCATAGTTTCTTATCGACAACAGATAGAAAACATCTATAGCAGACTCTGTTAGCCCTTTTCCTCCACCTGGGCCAGCATGGGCAAGTAATATATTGGCAAACTATTTAAAGTGATGATAGATTCCAATGATTTTCAATTTGAAATGAAAGTAAAGAATTCAATGGAATACAATGGAATATGCAGCACAGCGAAATTCATCCATCACCCTCTCAAATGCAGCCCCTCTCAAATGAACCCGTACAAAAACTGATACCAAGTTAAAACCTAATACCACTTTGTGACTGCTATTTCGCTGTTGATTTTCCCCGCTGCATCTTCAATCAAGGCACCCTGTTAGGACATTCATTTCAAAAGTAAAAAAGTTAGTTATTTACATACACATAGATGATGCATAATTTCATATTTCATTATTAGTTATTTCCCCGCTGCACCTTTAATCAAGGCATACTATTGAACTTTTTTTCATCAAAACCTCCTTTGAAACCGCCACAAAGATGATGCATAACCTCATATTCCACGTTAGAGATATACCTGCGGAACTCTTCATTTGAAATGTTACACTTATCCTTAGACAGGGCCACAAAAAGGGTGAATATTGTCTCCAAGGTAACCACTTGCACTCAAATAGTGATCCACTTCCCACCACTCACTAAATTCCTGCATGTATCACATAACTAACTCATCACCAAAACCATTACTAACCCCCACAAAACAATAGTATGTGTCAATTAAAATGCAAAGTTTTAAATCACAACTGCAATAACAATACGGTATGGAGGAGTAGCCAAAATCATCACCATGGATATAATCTCCTAAGGTTTGTTTTCCAGTTCATTCTTCTTGGCCTGCCATACAACCAATCAGGTCACACAAAAATTACCAATCAGTATAAAGGTTCTCACATAGTCACAATATCAATTCATACATAGAAGAGCATACATTTTTGTCAAATGCCAAGGGCCAGTCTTGCTGCCAAATGCCTGAGGAGCAATATACAATTCTTTTATATTTTGATATATAAAAACAAAAATAGACCAACAAAATTAAAACATAATTCCAAAGGTATTAAATGAAGTTCTGATTTGGGAATTTATTTACAGATTCTTACTAACTCACCCTTCAAATTATCTCACTTTTACCCATTATGCCGGTGATGAACTTTCCTTGCGAGTTGATCCGTTATTGTACATTATGCTACAAAAAAGTATAGGAATCACTGTCACACGGAAACATAATCATATATAGGAACCACCTCCTGAAATTAAAATGTTCATACACCACTTCTAGTATAGAGCCACACTAAACTAAAGGGATGTATGAGGAACACTTATGTTTTAGTGTCGGCGTCGACATCATGATACCTTCAAATTTTGATGTGCATTAACAGAGTACCTGAAAGTGTTGTATTAAAGACATTATTTAGAATTTAAATATAAGGGCTCAAGGACTACCTTTAAACTTGAAACATTCAACATAAACATAAATTCCTACCTCATCCGGTGCCGATTTCCTAAAAAATTTAAAAAGTTAAACAATTTACTACAGCTATACATATTAGACAGTTCTTAAGATGTACATAGTGGTGAATTCATTGGTGTTCCAACAACAATAAGTACTTCAGCCTCATTATCGCGCAGTTGCCGAACATATGCAGCAATACGTATTTCCGCCTCATTATCTCTAATTTCCATAACATCATCGAGTTCATCGAGAGCATAAAACACAAAATAGACCATAAACCATAAGCAAATGCAAATCCATTGAGATCAAAACCATTAGAAAAACCACAACTTTAAGATGGATAGAATTAGTTGTGATTGTACAGCAAAAATTGTTTTCTGCACAGTCGCAATGCGTTGGAATGCTCTCTCGAATTCCAAAACTCGGACTCTAAGCCTTATATCAATTATGCAAGTTTAGTTCAAAAAGAAGGTGATATGTATCAAATTAGTCTCACCTGTCATTGGACTGGCGGCCAGTTAAAAGTTATAACCTATCAACTCCAAAATTGTACACGTCGCATTTTTAGGTGTAAATTCATGACTTAAATTCTGGATCCCCATAGCCATAAGCTGCTAGCAGCTGTCCTGATTTATCGAAGTTCACTTGTTTCCATAGCTATTTTCATAATATATCTAAGTTCCTATCACAAAAATACCAATAAAATTAGTAAACAAACTTTTGCAATAAATTGTACTTTTAGAATTAACAATAGTGAACTTACCGCAATGGTCGCGCTTCACCATATTCTGCAATTGTAATAGCTCCATATCACAGAGACAGATAGAGTGGTAAAATCTTGTTGACACTTAAGAAAATCCAAATATTTATTTGTGCTTACCCACAAGACCAAATAAAATGCAATATATAACAGCAAATATAGGAACGGTATTGATTCAAATAAAGCTCCAAATTTACCTAAAAGAGAGAAGCAGATTATGTTGAGATTGAAATTGATTTACACTCTGTGGCTTCTTCCCTCCAGAGTTTTGCTGAGTGTAAAGCACGGTGTCAACGACACCGATAACATCTATACAAAACGAACTGTGTTAGGGAAATACAAAGAAATAAACTGTAGAATGCTTTTAACTTAGTTTGACATGACATAAAAGACAATATGACAAAGAACATTCATTTGCCATAACAGGTTGTTATAACAGGCTGCATCACCGACTCGAACTGCCACTTCCCACAAAATTCTGCTAACCAATCCGCATAACCACCACAAAAAATTCCTGCAAAAAACAAAACCAAACAGAAACCAAAAGCCGGTTCAGCCAAACTAAAGAGTCTTTGTACCAAGATTCATAATACAACAATCTAACAATGAATATTATAGAACAACAAAACATTGGTTGGAACTTGAAACATACCATATTGGAAAAGACCTTGCGACCGAGATCTCCTGAAACCCTAAGCCCATGGAAGGGTCAGATCTGGAAAAAAAGCCAGCTTCCGTATCTCAGAGTCCTCTTCCAGATTCTATTGTTGCACAAAATATTTCAAAAAAATCAAATCCGGTTATTGTTGATAGCAAATCATCGCTTACAAATATCAAAATCTCCACCGGAAATGCGTTGCCGCCACGACAGATCTACCACCGCAAAACCCCACGTCAATGTAAAACCACTTTCATAAACAACAAAATTAATTTTTAACCAAAACTCTTCTAGATGCTTAGCCGTCCTTGAGATAAAATCTCCAAACAGTTTAAAACAATTAGACCCAGATCTAAAATATAAAAAGTGAAGCTTTTCTTACCAAACTGCCGCAAATCTCCCCCTTTTTTTGCTTGAGCCAACACCATTAAACCTGAAATAACAAAAAAAAACTAAATCTAAATCTAAATCGCCAAATCTAAGAAGAAGATCTGTTATGTAAAATCAAATATTTGTGAGTAATAACAAAGCTTGACGACGAAGAACAAATACCGTCGAAGTCCACTTTATCCGAAAGTAGAAACCATCACATCAAAATTGTCGAAAACAGTTTGAAGAAGAAGCAGAACGATAGGATGAATGAGGAGAGAAAAATGAGGCAAATTTTGTGATTAAGGGAATTAGGGTTTGTTGTAGAAAGAGAGATGAAGAAAGAGAAGAGAGAGATAACAAAGATGTAGAGAGAGATAGAAAAGAGAAATGAGATGGTGGAAGTCGTTTGCTGTAGCATAGAATAGAAAGAGTAGGTATTCAAAGAATTGCAAAGAACACATCCACGTGGCAAGCCATATAACCAAAGGGGCATTCTGGTCCTTTCCAGAACATCTAACTTTCTTATATTGTAGATGTTAGTCAAGAGCCTTGGAGATGCACCATTGATTTAAAACAGTTTATTGTGAAACTTAGAATTAGAGACTAACACAAAAAAAGAAGGAAAAATTTAGGGACTGAAACCAAAAACACATCATCTTACAGGAACGAAAAGACTATTTAAGTAAGAATTCTGGATTTGTGTTCATATCTTCATCCTCAACCTTCATACCAACTTAAAATTTTTCAAACCCAAAATTGATGTTAAAATTTTCAACTATTAATATTTTAACTACTAATTAATATTAAATAGTTTATTTAATAGGGTTAAATATGTTTTTGGTCCTTCTAAATATAGCGGTTTTCAACTTTAGTCCTTCTAAATATTTTCTTCAAAGAATGGTCCTCTTAAAAATTTTAATTTTAACTTTTGGTCCCTCATGGCAAAATCGTAGCTAAAATGGTCGCTAATTTCGTCGCTAAATAAAAAATCGTCGCTAAAACCGTCACTAAAACCGTCACTAAATTGTAAAAACCGTCGCTAAATTGCAGGAGGGACAAAAAGTTAAAATTAAAATTTTTAGGAGGACAATTCTTTGAAGAAAATATTTCGAGGGACTAAAGTTAAAAACAACTATATTTAGAAGGACCAAAAACTTATTTAACCCTATTTAATATTAACAATTGAAATATTAATTAAATTCTTGAATATTAGTAGTTTAAAAAATATATACTTCAGTTATTTTTATTAAATATTAATATCATAATCAATAGATTAATCATTAAATTAATTAATTAATAAATTATTTCATTAATTAATAAATTACTTAATAAAATAATTATTTAGTAATATAAAAAAATCAAAATGTTTAATAAACTATTTTGAGAATATTAAAGCACTTATGTAATATATATATATATATATATATATATATATATATATATATATATATATATATATATATATATATATATATATATATATATATATATATTTTATGTTCAAGTGATTTAAACATAATAATAAGGTGACCTACTAATAAATAAAGAGTAGCTTGTAATTGCAAAGGTTATGAGTTTAATTCTTTTTCGGCTACAAGTGAGTTAGCCGCATATTATTTTAGAGAATATCTCATTATATCTCTTGGATCTCTTTTAGAGAATATCTCATTATATCTCTTGGATCTTTTAGGCACCTGGCGAAATTCTAATTATGTTCCCTTCTTCCGTAGATGCACATTCGGAAGCACCTTTTTTTATTTAAAAAAATTGATTTTTTCGTAGGTGTATCTACATAAGTATTTTAAACTAGTGTAAGTTGGCAAAAACTACAAATAAATTCAGTTCAGGGATTGTTCCGTAGGTACATCTACGTAATAGCTTAGTGAGAGAATATTTCGTAGATGTGCCTATGAAAGCATCTGATATAGTTTGAACCAGCATGATCACTCCCCCATTGTCACATTTCTTCTTCAACACATACTCACCACCCTAAAAAACCATACTTCATCAATATCATTTTCCACTCCAAAGCTCCGTTTTTTTGGTACATCAAATCAAAGGGAGTAAGAGAAGACTGAATTTATGGCATATTCATCTTTATCCATCGCATTGCCCACATTAAGTATGAATTTTTTGCAAAAAAATTTATGTTGCTTCGAAGGTACATCTATGGAACATGTTAAAGATGAACACGTTCCGGAGGTGCATCTACGGAAGGTGTCTATGTTATTTTTTTACACCAGTCTTGTAATTTTGTGTTATTTTTGTTATTGGTTACGAATAGGTATGGTGCACCCCGATAATATCTCAATAAAATTAGTTCCTTCAGTCGATATTTCACTGAAGGTTGAAGGGGTAATCGTTAAGGCGATCGATGTCGGCATTGACTTTAATAATAAGCAAGAGTCTGATGATCGGGAAAGCGTGCTTACATGGATTCGTAGAAATGCAACTAACCATGGGTTTAGTGCGGTAATAAGAAGATCAGATAATGATACGACAAGATGAAATGCTTTCATAACAATGTTGTGCGAAAGAAGCGGGAAATACCATCCTCTTTTAAGGAAGTTTAAAAGAGACGACACAGGTACTAGAAAATGCGAGTGTCCATTTAAATTTTGTGGTTACATGGTGGCTAGGACATTTAGTGTTATTTGTGGTTACATGGTGGCTAGGAAGAAGTGAAGATTTAGTGTTATTTGTGGTTTGCATAACCATTACATGTGCAGAAAATTATAAGGACATCCTAGTGTTTGTCGGCTCAAATCAGAAGAGAAGACATATATTATTGACATGTCATTGAATCTTGTCCAACCGAAAAATATACTTGCCACATTGAAACGGAAGGAATCCGATAACGTAACAAATATAAGGCAACTGTATAACACACGGTACCGCATTAATAAGGCTATTAGGAGAGATAAAAGTGAGATGCAACAACTATTGAAGATGTTGGATGATAACTGTACTACGGTGAAGTGACTTTTTTATCGAAATGTCGCGGTTAAGTATGAGTCGCCACCGACTTTTATTTTATCCAAATATTAGAAAGGCTAAAAGAACAGGAAAAGACCTTGTTAAAAGAGATTGAGTTCGGGGGGTAATTATTCAAAGGGAAGGTGTAAGGCACCCTTTGCATCCATGGTTATCCATGGGCTCTTAATTGCTTTGCTCTTTTGAAAGAAATGTAGAAGAAGTGAATACGGAATTTAGCTCGTAAATGAGCGTAGCCTTATTGAAGGTTTATGAAAAAAAGTGTAGAAAAATATTTTAGCCAGAGCAAGGCAATTAGGAGCAATTACCTTAATAATGTAGAAAAAACAAGTCTTTTAGCCTTTCAGGGGGAAAGAGTCTATCCATGCCATAAGAGGGCAGGAAGCCTTTCATTTGGATATTAACGGGTCATCGAGTTATCGTTCGCCATAAGACTGTCCCATGCCATAGAGAGGCAGGTAGTCTAAGGGAAGGATCAGAATAGCCTTTCGTTAGGCAACCAAAGGATACCTCAGCCTTTCGTAGGCAACTTCCGAGGGACGAGATCATGTATAGTGTATCGAAGGCAGCATCATTAGGAACTTATGATATTTGCATTAATCGAGGCAACATGGCTGAGGTATCCTCGTATTCGAGGGACATGACTATTCTGCAAAAAAACATAAGGCAACAGGCAATAGGCAACAAGAGAGGTTACCAAAAAAGTGTGTGTGGGTGCAACAATCATGTGATTCAATTCGAAATATATTATCTTGTAATTAGTGATTCTAATTCAGTTCAAGGTTATCACTCCCTAAGATTACTAACCACATCAATTAATATGGGGAAGGGGAAAAAGAAACCAGCGGGGGAAAGGGAGAATGAAACCAGTGGATCTGACTCAAGTAATAATTAAAGCGGAATAAATAAACAAGGTTAAGATTTAGGGTTACCGACTATTGAGCTTTGGCGGTGGGCTAACCCTGAAAAATTAGGAAAAGAGAAAACAAAAATAAGGGGTGAGGGTATGGACAGTTCATTTGCCAGATAATGTTAACCCTAATTCAATAAAAAATGGCAAAAAGAAATTAAACAAATATGAAAAAGACTTAGCTTTGATTTGATCTGATATGGTTCGTAGTCGAAGGTTGCCTCGAGCATTGACTCAGAACATTTCGTAAAAGGCGTGGCGCGTAATCGAAAGGTGTCTGGTGATTACCCTGAAAAAATGCACAGAGAAACAGAACATTTTTAGCGTAGGTGTGATCTTCGTAAACCCTGATTAGGGTACCAATTAATAAAAAAAATTAACAGAAAAACATAATCGATTTAATTAATTATTGGTTTTCAACCTAATTAATTAAATCGTTGAAAATTAAGTTTCTAACTCTAATATGTATTTTGGTTAAAAAAACACTAATAATTAAATAACTAAACAATTATATTAATTCATTTAATCAAAACAAAAATTATTATAATCAATTAAAATAAATAAATTAAATAAATATTATCAAAGTAATGATTTTATGAAAAAGAAAAGAAAGAAATTTTAAAAGATATTTAAACAAATATTAGTGAAAGAGTGAGGAATAAATAACAAAATTATTAAATAAATAAACTAAAATTAAATAAACTTTGCTTTAATCAGGTGTATCCTGCTTCTGAAGGTGCATGGTGCGCATGCCTGTTCATACTCGTTGGATTGAAGGAGTAGTAGATCTGATGGTTTGTGGCTGAGGGCACATCGTAATCGTGTAAACGAAGAAGCACTTAATCTGGGAGGCAATTGTGTAAAACAAGTTTAAAAAATAAAGGCCTCTAGGATGACCAACAAAGAGCCTCGACCAACTGCGCTGTCCACGTTAAGTTACAAGATAACACGCTCAGTAAAATATAACAGAAAGCAAGAATTCAAAATCTAAAAATAAGCGCGTTGCCATCATCGTCTTCGTTGGGGTCTGCAATAGCAACAAATTTCGGCCACGGTTTTGGTCTCGTCGCCATAGCCCCTGCCAAGCACAAATTGCAGAATACACCATAGAAATATAAATGGAAACCATAAATCAACTTGTTTTGATCCCCTGAACATGATAGTGTCCATGTTTTGCCCCAATTTTGCTTCAAATTAAAAGCCCTAATTCGAAGCTCTGCAACCTAACAATGGCAGATCATGCAACCTGCGCTTAAAACTTGATTAAACGAACCAGAAGCCTTCTATACATCAATACAAGCGTAATTATGCAATCCATAACATCAGTGAATGCATGAATAACGCAAATTGATTCAAGTTAGAAATTGACAAACTGCGACGTATTGGTTGCGATTCTGAGTATATCCGGCCTTGATAAAGATCCAGGTAGCTCTTGTGAACATCAGGGAATGTGATTCAATCTTCAAAATGCCTTGAATCCGGCTGCAGGTTCGAAAGTGAATTTGGATTTTTCTTGAATTAATGAGGGCTCAGTTAGGGTTCTTTTTGCAGCCAAAAATTCGTCCTCTATCATTTGGAAGGTTTGTGAATATATATTAGAAAGGTTTAGGTCAACAAAACTTCATGAAATCTCTTAGAATCCAAGATTTGAATTATGATTAGAATGTGATTTTTCAATCTTTGCCATTTGGTCAAGTTTTAATCTTTTTATTCCAATCTACAATCCCACGAAATTTATATCAAATATGGGGCCTTATAGTGATTGATTCTGATTGGAACCAAAAGCAAATCCAATATTTTCTATTTTTCATTCAAATATTTGATTAAACCATGATTTAAATGAATAAAAATTCATATAAAATCCAATAAATCTTAAAAAATCGTGGTAATTGGAATGGATGCCTTGGATAACTTGTGGAACATTATTGGGCCAAAAATATTGGGTCCCTTTGCAAGAAAATTCAATTTGAAGCCTTTTGTTTCCCATTTTTCTCTCTTAAAATCAACCAACTTTGACAAGGCATATCTCCCTCAATTTTTGAGGTATGGATGAGTTTTAGGACTTTTTAGAAACCTTAAAGAGTCCTCTAACCAGTGTTTTTGGTTTGTGTCCAAATAATTTTCCATGCTCCTTGTGTGTTCTTTTGAAGAAAATGACTTTTGGTTGACTTTTGAAAAAGACCTATAATGTTTTGGTCCATATCTCCCCAATGAAGCATTTTTAGACTTGGCATGTGAGAGACAAATTTGTAGAGAATTTGATTTACATAAGAATAAGCTCTGGATGGAAAACTTGTGATGTTCCATGTAGGAGTTATGGCTGGTCAAAGTTTGGTTGACTTTCTCCTATGAAAACCCTAATTTAGAAACTTTTGGAATTGTTGATTTATGATCTTTCCTTGATGAACCATGATCAATTCTTGATCAAATGGTGAATGATACTTCAATATAAGGATGTTGACAAAAAATCAGGAGTTTTGACTTTACTTTGACCACAGTTGACTTTTAGGTCAACCTAGTCGACTGTTGACTTTCTAAGCAATTGAATGATCAATCTTTTGAATTAGGACCTGAAATTTGTCATGGAGATAGTGTGAGGTATCATAGACCATATGGTATGCTTTGGAGCCTTTGGTTCATTGATTTTCCGTCAGAACAACAAAACCTTAAATCTTTGAGCCTTGTTTAGGAGAGTGTGTCTTTGAGCTTTGTACCTTGATTTGAATTTGAATAGGAGAAATAGTATGGGCAAATTTTGGGGTATGACAATAACAAATACGTGTCGCGGTACAGAACTTGCGACGATAGGGTTACAGTCAGAGATATTTTTTGTACTCATCCGGATTCAATACAGTTGCTCAACACTTTCCCGATAGTGCTCCTTCTTGATTCTACTATCAAGACCAACAAGTATTGACTTATGTTATTTGAGATGGTAGGTGTTACTGTCGCTACCGCGAAAATCAACAGAGTCGCCACTAACATATTTATCCTGAAAAGGAAGGGGATACAAGCAAACCACAAAATAAAACAACGGTCTCACGATCAGAGAAGAGGGTAAGGGAGTCGATTACGCGAGGGGAAGGTGTTAGCACCCCACGCGCCCATCGTACTCGATGGTATCCACGCTTGTGTCTAAAACTATGGGTGTGTAACAAATCTATGCCTAATCTGAACTAATATGCATGCAAAATGTAGGGAAAAGAAAGAGTTATACTCGCATGGGCTCTACCCCGCTGCCTACGTATCCTTTTTGAGGAATCAGAGGTACCGTAGCTCGGCCAACTAGTTTCTGTTTGTTTTGTGTTTTTTAGGTGAACGAGTTACATTCGCACTCCGCTGCTCGACCTTTGGAGTCTTACACTTGGGAATGGAACGAAAATAACAAGCTCTTAAGAAAAGAAAATCAAAGAGTGAGGTTTGTGTTTTAAAGAATGCGTGAGGAAAACTTAAGCTAAGGGGGAAATCTTGCTACCTATGTTATCATACAAAGGGTACAAGTCTAAACTAAACTAGCAACCTATGGGGAAAAAAGCGAAAGGAAAACAAGAATATCACACAAACGAGCTCCGTTCGTAAAGCAAACAAAACTACCGGCGCAGGCCGAGTAGTAGAAAAACGGTCCCTCCATAGCCAAGGGGAGCGGATCACCCGAGTCAACCAAGCATTAGACCTCGCGAAAATGATCGGGCCATAGAGAAGAGGAGCGAGTCCCTCTCAGCAACCAAGTCGTCACAGATCCAAAAGGAAAATGGTGCATGCGTACACGGAGCATCAACGTCGAGCGACGCGAGCTATAGGAAATGCAGGGGTCCGATTGCATGAACCTTTTTCTTGACATACTCGATAACAAGATATTGTGCTAGTTCGGAAGCAAGCACCGCGTAGCATGCGCTTACCGAATTGAATCGATGAGATTGGGCGGCGGTTGATGGCTAAACCTTTCCGCATGCCTTCCATGAGGACTTAACGAAGTGCCATTAAGATCTTATTACACCGTGACTCCCTGCCGCAAAGCACAAATATAAACACACCAACAAAAACAGATCCTCTTTTGTGGGCTTGGCCAGATGAATGTCTAAGTCCTACTTCTCATGTTAAAGGATATTGCGAAAAAGCAATAAAGTGTGAGAGAAAGATAAAATGAAACGAGATCAATACCAAACGGATTATGATCCCTAAACTACAACAGAATAAGAAAGAAAACTAGAGATCCCGCAAGCGAGCTAGCAAAGCAAGAACAAATAGTCAGCACACCAATTATCCATGTAAGCAAACAAGGGTCGACGTCGTGAAAGTAAATCACGCGTCAATGTACGCATCGATCATAATCACAATACACCTACAAAAGGAAACAAGCAATCCAGACAAATAAGTATAAAGTGAAAGGCGTGTCTCCAGGATGAGAACACGACATGAGGAAGTGGAGATGTGTCCCGCAAATAAAGCGGAACACAAATGAAATAAGAATCATCGGTAAGCGCCTTTCTAAATGCCTTGCATACTAGCACACAAGTTAGAGATAACAAAACATCGCAATCAGAATTTTGTTATTGCATTCTAATCTAAGAGAAAATGAATAACTAATGCAAACATGAAATGAACAACAAAATGTCAAAGGGAAAACATAGATGAATAAACCAAAATCAATCAATACCAATCATCTCACAAGCTTTCCAACGATATAAAGAACGGGCAAATCGGAGTTATGAGTAAAAAGATATGAAAGATTGGAGTTAGGAAGTAAAACAAGCAAAAAACACAGTTATGCGTCGACCTGCCGAAATCATGCATCGACCTAAACAGGGCATGCGTCGACCTATAAGGTCGGTGTGCGCAAACCCGAGATAGGCAAGAAAGTATATGCGTCGACCTGCAGAAAGCATGCGTTAACCTACAAGAAACTATGCGTCGACATGCAGAAAGCATGCGTCGACCTAAACAGGGCATGCATCGACCTGCAGGGTCAGCGTGCGCATTCCCAAGGGTCACACGAAGGCAATAGGCTGACATACAAGGGCCATAGGTCGACCTACTCAAGCAAAAACAACAAAAAAACCCAAAATCTCGCACGAGCAATGAGAATACAAACCACCACAAACGCTTGTCATGCGAGCAATGATAAAACATGCATTTAAGGGCCAAAACCCTTCATTTTACACAACATATGAGATTCAATTCATGCATGAAAATTAACATCAAATGATATTCCAACAATCGACGCATCAGTGACGCAACATGAGCAGGAAAAGCAAACTCCAATAAATCCACATTTGATCATCAATAACAAATAGAAAAGTTAAGAGTCCGATTAAACAACATCCCTTGACAAGTCGATTGGTTCTTCAAAAGCACAATTAAGCATTTCATCAAACAATTATCATGCAACAACTAGAGCATAGTCACTATGAACACAACATCAAGATTAACGCATCATCGAATCTTAAATTTATTCAATTAAGCACAATCGTCATGTATCATCAATCAACCACTCATTACCTCATGTTAAAACTCACAATTAAGCACAAACACTTCACACACTCAAATTATCGAACACTTAGCATGCAATTTCTTGTATCATAAGCAACATGCATGTATCATCAACAATTCACCGGTATATCTTGAATTCAATCAAATAATCAAGATCAACACGAATCACTCAATCAACAAGCAATTATCATCATAAATTATCATAAATCTATCATCCACAATCAAAAATCATCATGATCAATGTCGAATTAAGCAACAAAATCAATGATCTAGCAAGGTTTAGAGTGAATTTACCGGATCGAACAAAGAGAATGTAATCGGATGATCACGAACGCGAACACGACGCGAACACGAATGAAATCCGAGAGAGGTGAGGGAAAGAGTGAGGCGCAAGCCTTGGAGAGAGGGAAGAGATCCGATTTTGATGATCAACAAGGAAGGAAACTCTTGATTTTTGATTTGATCTTCATTTGTTCTTGAGATTTGATCTTGAATTGATGAAGATTGATGAAGGTTTTGTGAGTTTTTGTGGTTTTGATCCAAGAAAATTGAGAGAATTGAGAGAAAGTGTTTTTTAGAATTTTTGGTGAATTGAAGTTATGCGAGAAAATAGAGGGAAAATGTTAATATAGTATGACAGGTGAAATTTCTAAAACGCCTTTAATTATCTCTTTTTTGGCTTGTTTTCGAGGAAATGTGACTCGGTGTGAAGTTCCGAAACGAGACCAATGTCAACTCGTAGATGACTAAATCTGTGACTTGTAGCCGCGATAATCGCCTCAATCCGATAAGAGATGAAGAAATTACGCACGTTTGAATGACGAGAAACGTTATTCATCTGGCACGACTATGCAAAATTGTGTGCATACCGCTCAAAGAACTCGATAAAACTCCATCTTCGGCTCGAAATCTGAGCAAGCATGTGTGACGAAGAATTTAAGCTAATGAAATTTCTTAGAGAATGCCGCTGTAATGGACTTTGTACGATTAAAATCAAAGAAGTTATGAATTTTCAAACTTGTCGCGACATACCCGAAAACACACTCTTCACCAAAAGATTACGACGTTCTTCAAAATGCTGGGAATTTTCAATGCATAATTGGTCGATGCACCGAACATATGAAATCTTGATAATAATGGTACGGAGTTCCAGTTAAAAAATCGAGCGAATCCGACAAGCGGATCATGAGATATGAATTTTCTAAGGTCCGAAAACCTACATTCAGCATCATTTTTCACTGTAAACACTCCAGTAATTTGTGAATTCAACAACCTTCCTCATGGAATTGGTTTCTGAGTCAAACACAAAAGTTGTAGAGAATTTCGAAACAATCTCAGCCCCGCGAAAACCCAGCTCATAACACCTTCCAGCTAAGACTTATGAATTTTCTCGTATTTCCAGTATATAAACCACATTTCACACCATATCTCCTTAAAACCATAAAAACTCTTTATTATTTTTCTTCCCTTTTTGAACGAAGAAATAAACGTCTTGGATAACTTATAGCTCAAATAAAGAGGGCAAATTTTGGGGTGCAACAGTTACATCCATCGAGAAGACATACGCTGTTGGTTTTGTTTTTTTGGAGTGTGAAAAAGAGTATAGTCTTAGGTGGACATTAGAGGTGTGTTGGTCACTTTTGAAGGAACAAGTCGAGATGCCCAAGACGATTGTTACGGACCGTGATACCGCTTTTATGAATGTGGTGGCAAATGTATTTTCTTCTTCTAATGCATTACTTTATCGATATCACATAACATGTAATGTGAGAAGTAATGTTAAACCCGCGGTCGGGTTGAAACAAGTAGAGACCGAAGGTGGAAAATTGGTAAAGCTCGGTGTGATTATTGAACAAATAATAGATGCATGGACTCGTATTGCAAATTCTTCGACAAAAGAATTATACGCTGATTTCGTCTTTCAATTTCGGAAAGTGTGTCAAAAATATCGTGATTTATTGAAATATGTTGAAAGCACCATTCTTGATAAGGTGAAGGAGAAGTTTGTGTGTGCATGGACTGATAATGTCAGACACCTTGGGAATACAACCACCAATATAGTTGAATCGGCACATGCTAGTTTGAAAAATTGGTTGGCTAATAGCAAGGGTGACTTGTGTCAAGATTGGGACACCGTAAATCTCATGATAAAAAACCAACATAATGAGATATAAACCATATTTGGTCGGAGCATTACGGTGTTGGAACATTTATTTAGGGACAACACTCTTTATTCTTAATTGATCGGCAATGTTTCTCAGGTCGGGTTAAACTATATTTTTCACGAGGCCAAACGAGGTGAAACTGTCGGATCCGATAGTGTAAAGTGTGGTTGCACTATTACTAGAATGTATGGTCTCCCGTGTGCATGTGTTATTTCTAAAAAAGCGATACTAGGTGAGTTACTTTTGATGATGATGGTTACGTCGAAGGAGAAAAATCGAATATCTCTATTACTTCCGAACTGGAAGCAATACAAGAGAGGTTTTCGAAGGCCGATGAAATCATGAAACTTCACATAAAAAAACAATTGAGGAAAATTGGATATCCCAAAAACAACCAACATGAAACCACCGTCTCAACCGGTTAAGACAAAGGGTGCTCCGAAGAAATTGAAGCCTACATCGAATGACAACTCGACTACACGGTCTCCTTCTTATTGTGAGCATGTCGCTAAACTTTTTCCCGACTCACCAACTCTTAAATCTCAAAAATCTCCAAAAAGTTTAAACAGATGAGCTCGCATAAGCAAACCACCTCCGACACCTATTCCACTAAAAATTCCAATCATCGAAGAGGTGCCTATTCCACAAAAAATTCCATTCATCGAAGAGATGCCAATTTTTATGCACCCTTACATCGAGTGGATTGTAGATGTTGCGGGGGATGGTAATTGCGGTTACCGAGTCGTCTCGGTGTTGCTTGGTAATGGAAAGAGTAGCCATACGGTTGTCCATCATTAACTCATCCAAGAGTCGAAGATGCATAAAGAAGCGTACACGCCTATGTTATATGGAGAGGAAGTTAAATTTGAAGCGGTTAACGTATCTCTTGTGCCTTGAATGGGCCCTTACGCACCATTGTCAAAATGGATGAAATTCTCGGAAATGAGACATCTTATTGCATGCGCCTATGATATAGTGTGCATTGACTTAATGCGTTATGGTTTTTTGGAAACCTTTTCCCCACTCTGCGCCACACTACCTACAAATTCAAATGCCCACATCATGTATAACACCCCATATTTTTCCATTATTTAATTTAATTAGAATTTAAATTAATTATTTGGAATTAGTTGATTAATTGGTGAATTAAGTGGAAAAATGATAAAATGAGGTAATTGAGCTTAGTGTTGTGGTTAGTAAAGGGGAGGTACTAAGTATTAAGTCCATTACTAAAATTGGGTTCTATTTTCATAAAATAAGGGAAATAAGAAAATTGTGAGAATAGAAGTAAAAAGCCAGAAGAGGAGAAGAACGTGAAATAACAAAAGAAGAGAAGAGGAAGAATCTCAAGAATTTTGCTAAGGTAAGGGGTGACTGATCCATTTACTCTCTATTATCGGTTTAATAGTGGTAGAATTAACCGTGTAGGTTGTTTTGGTTTAATTGAGAGTATGTTAGGTTTTGGGGTAGAATTGTTCATGGACATTAGTGGAATTGTTCATGGAAGTTAATCTCTAAATTGATTAGAATTGGAGAAATCGATGTAATGATGCGTTTATAATTGTTGTGTTACGTATATGTATGATTCATATGCTTTTTGGATGATTTTATGGTGTTTTGAAAGTTGGAATTTTTGGTAAAAGAGGTGATTTTCGTAGCAGCGGGAAGCTGCTGAATTTTTGATAATGAATGCAGGGTAACGGGTTACCCAAATATGGTAACCATTACCCAGTCACATAGAGGTGTATTAAGTGTAGTTTTGAATGGGGAAACGGGTTACCCAGTTATGGTAACCGATTATCTAGTCAAACAGAGGCGTAGAAAGTGCAATTTTGAATGGGGTAACGGGTTACCCCAGTTACGGGAACCAGTTACCAGAGGAACAATGACTTAAAAATATGATTTCTTTGAACATGGTAACGGGTTACCCAATTATGTTAACCGGTTACCACTGAAGCTTTTTGAAAAATATTTTTTTTTCTAAAATTCATAACTTTCAAACCGTAAGTCTGTTTTGGTCGCCATTTTGTGTGTTGGGAAGGTAATCGAGTACTATATCTAATAAAATGGTTTAACAGGCAGTGACCTGTCATACCCCAAAATTTGCCCACATATATTTACAAATGTCACTTTATTTCAAATAAATGACGTAACACCGTTGGTAAGGATTCGAGGTTAAAAGATACAAGAGCGAGAGGTCCCGGGCTCGAACCTCGCTTCTGACATTTTTCACTTTTTTTTGTCACTAATCTCATTTTCATTTATGTTAAAAATCCCAAAAAATAGTTTTCCTAATCAATTTTTACTTTTTTAATTTTAATTCAAAAATAACCAAAAAATATATTTTTATTATTAATTTTCGTTTTCTTTATTTAAGGTATTTTTTTAATATTTTATTTTTCATTTAATTCATGAACTTATGCATAAAATAACTCAAAAAAATCATAAAAAGTATATATGGTAGTTTTTTATTCAAATTCAAGTTTACGTTAAAGTTTTGATTTGATTTTCCTATTTTTAGAAAAAAAATGAAAACAAATATTTTAATGTTTAATTTAGTTATTTAATTACTGATTTTGTCTTAACTAATTTCTATTTTAATTTAACCTAAAATTTTAATACAAATAGGGACACCTCTCTAACCCTTAGAGACCACAAACAGAGGCCGCACAAACATCACTTCTAAATTCCAACCACTGATGCTAACTTTATTTTCCAGATAAACTAACAATTAACCTTTTTCTCACGTACAACCAATCCTCCATTGACCTTCAAAACCTACCAACACAACACTGACAGCCGCCCTCAACACCAATAATCATCCTGACTCTTCAACCTTTCACGCATAGTAGCCCCTTGTAGAAAATCTTTTTTTCTCGCAAAACTCTTTGTATACCTTTTCACAAACTTTGACCACGTCCATATTTTCCTGACACAAACATTTTTTTTCTCACATACAGTAACAAGAGTTTCCACACAAAATACCACTACCAATCACAAGCTATGAGACTCAATAGCACAACCTGCATTTTTAGAATCAACAAATCATCCCAGTGACAATTTCATGCCTTTTGAATTTCAAACCAATGTTAAACTCAATCAAAAATCATTAAAACTACAGAATCATGACTTTATTAATTTGAACAACATTTTGGTAGTTTGTTTTTGTTTGCAGAGAAGAGAAGAAGAAGAGAGTTGGATTGAAGCCTAAGATCTCCGACGAATAGGCCACCGCGAGCGCCGCCCTTAGCCACTGCGCATCACTACACCCATCGGTGTACGCCGCTCAGATCCCGACGATTCACATCTCCGCACAAGATCTCCGTCAACCGTAGAGCCACGGTGCCGTCACTTCGCTGCTGTCCACCGGTCCGACGTGAGATCCTCCCTCCATTTAGCAGGCCACACCACTGCTCCTCGCCGACGACGCACCTCCTACGGCTGTCCCTTGCGATTGTGACAACACCGCCGCTACTACGAGATCTCCGCGCGCATCCGGTAGTTTCTTGTTCTCCTTTTTGCTTTATCACTTAGTATTCTACTCTGTTTGAATTGTTGTTGAGTTGGAGATGAAAGAGTTAAATTAATTTGTTATTGATATTGATTTAAGAAGAATTGTCTATGTCTGCTCTGTTGGCCTGGTAACGTGAATACATAAGAAAAATGATGAGAAGTTTGCATCTTGTTTGGAAAATAATGAATATCCTAATAATGTTTTTTTTTTTAAACCAATTTGATATCTTCTGGGCTGAATTCAAAGTGGAATCGGTAGAAAAAGTGAGTTAGTATCTAATGGGCATGTTTTTTTTATATATATAATCATTCTTATTTATTTGTTTATGTTAGTGTTATTTATTTATTGACAAGGTTGTATATTCTAGTTAAAATTTTGGTATTTCAATTGAGTTGGTTTCAATTTCCTTTTGATATTAACACCATTCATTCACATACACACCCCTTTTGACTAGCACTTTTAATTATTTAGGTTTAAATATCTTATTTAGTTATTTATCTTGTTTAAAATATTAAAAATAAAAAATATGTAATTAGTGTTTTATTTCCTATATTAAAAAATACAAAAAATATTAGAATTAGATTTTATTTTTCATATTAAAAATACTAAAAAAATATGATTTCTCTTTTTAATATAATTTCTCTTTAAATATATTTTGGTTCATATTTTTTTATTATCTCACATTATTTTTCTAACATTTTCTTTTGATTGCGAGGTACTAAACTTGAAGCCTTTAGACTATCGCGAACGTTCGCAAATTTCATTCGCATATATTATCTTTGATTTTCGTTTTAATTTATATCCTTGGTTTGTAATAATTTTTATCCCCGTTTGTCAATTTGTAATCCCCTCCCCGGAGCCCTGTAATAGCGTAGGAGTTTAATTTCTGCTTTTACTTCCTGCACTTATGAAATGCTTAGATGTATGCTAATAGGATTGTATGGAAAGATAACAACTGAACTTAGCCCACTAACTAAAAAAAAAAAGATAAAATATTCCGAAAACAAACACTAATTCACACTTGCACCTCTAGGGTACTCTCCTCTTGGTTGCCTTTCGAAATAAGGTCGTGTCACTCGAAATGTAGAGATACTCTTTAGCAAAAGTTCCTCGATTAAAAATCATCGCAAAGATCATAAGTCCCTCGATGACCCACGATGTTGCCTACGATGATATGATCTAGTCCCTCGAATGGTTGCCTACGAAATGATGATTGTCCCTCCGATAATTGCTAAAGGTACCTCTACTTGTTGCCTTCAACGACCATACGATGACCCTTCGATGTCCCGCACGTCCAATATAACAAGGACTACCTACTCCTATATAGTATGGATAGTCCTGGGAACTTTAAAATTTATAGAAAAAGACCAGTTAAATAGGGTAGTGCTCTTAAACTGCCTAGCTCAATAAAAATATCTTTTCAATATCATTTTGAAAAACTAAGGCTACGCATTTACGCTAAAGTCCTTATGCTCCTTTCAAAACAAACAAACAAACATGAGCTAAGCAAGTTAAGAGTCCGTAGATAACTACGGATGAAAAGGGTGCTTACACCTTCCCTTTTCATAACTTACCCCCCGAGCCCGTTTTCTTTCAAATAAGGTCTTTTTCTGTACTTTTTACCTTTCCTAACATTGGACAAAATAAAAGTCGGTGGCGACTCATGCTTCACCGCAACATTGTTGCTTATTTAAAATAAAAGTCAGTTCACCGAGTTACAGAACTGGCGACTCTGCTGGGGACATATTTTTAAGAGGGGTTTACCTTAGGGCTTTAGTTCATTATAAATGTTTTCAATTGTTTGTTTGTATGCTTTATTCTTAAAAGTTTGTTTGGGATTTTACTCGTGTGAAAGATCCTACACCCGGATCTAGTGTACCTTAGGTATGTGGCAATAGACCAAGGAGACTGTACGGCTCGTCCCGATATGGTTGATATGGTGGCCACCGTTAGTGTGACACTTTGGTTGGTTCTGATGGCCCTTGAACATGATCGAGGAGACATTAGGCTACCATGTAGTGTCGTGAAGCACTAATTTGCCCTTAGAACCCTAGTTGAACTTGACTTTGGCCTATTAAGAAGTAGCGAGATGGCCGGCTTTGAACCTTGATCGAAGCTGGTTGATACTCGAAGCTACACTCATTGAGATCAATCTTTCAAGATGTTTTCGGTCAGCCACCCGAGTGCTGACTGAGATAATGCTTTCGAGAACGATCGTCGAGATGAGCACCATAGAACCCGGTTACTATTCTAGGACAGGTTGAACCAACTAAACGTCAGTGGGGAGGGTAGTTACCTACAAACTTCATGCATGCCTTTAAACCTAAGGACACTTGTGTGACTTGTCTGTGCTTGCTACTAACCATTTGGTTTTCTTGCAGGTTTTTCTTGCAGGACTCACTCGTCCTTATTATCCTTACGCTTTGCCTGATGCATTGCATAACATCATGACATCATAACATCATAAGCATAACATGATTTAATTAACCCTTTCAAGGATCTTAGGAATTTAGGGTGCACAATTTCAGGTGCTCTTATCGAGGACTGAATTCCTATCAAGGGGCAAGAGGATTTATTTTCCTCTAGCCGTGTACCATCAAAATTCAGAAGTATCCTGAATCAGAGGCTATGACCCACTGGATATGGTGAGCTTGATTCATAAAAAAGGACGTTCAAAGATGGAAGTCAAAGTTCTTCAACAAAGCTGCAGCTATATTTCAATGTTGCAAACTAAATTCCATAAAGATCCTTGAAAACATTGCATACGCATTTACATACATATCATTGCATAACAGGTTTCCGGACAACGAGCTTCTCATTTTCTGCCTCAAATCCCTAAAGCTTGATACTTAGAACTCCTTTGTGGCTTCGTCAGAATCTTCTTCTTAGAAGTAATCTGTAGTTCAGATACGAACGCTTGGTTTGGTTTCCTCTCTGGGGCACTTGGTCAATCGATTGATAATTGCCAACCAGTCTGAGATAAGGTACAAGACCTGATTGATGAAAAGGCTATCATATTCACACCTGCAGTCCAGATTTGAAGTTCTCCTTCGACTCAATGGACCTTCTGAAGCAATAAGTCCATACGGAGAAAATCTCCTCAATGTTGGCAATTCGTAATTTCTCATGCATTTTCATGCGTAGTCTTTCTTGTTTTGATTCAATACTGCTTATATGTCATACTTGTTTATTTTTGAACTATAATAATGATGCATTGAATATGTTTGTCTTGAAAAAATCCATTCGCTCTCGCTCTAATATGTTTTTATTTGCTTGTGATACCAAAATCTCAGTGATAAAGCATGATGACTCTGAAGGGAGAATGACGAACCTATAATACCTATAATCTCAAATGGTATGCTTTCGAGTAAAACCCTGTTGATGATGTACAGGCATTGTTTCAAATCCCTAAACACTGGAGATATAAGGAAGTTAATCCCTTGTCAACCCCTTTGAGCCTTGAAGTAGGAGTTTCTTTTCTATACGAAAAACCCTCACATTTAACCCAGGGGCAGGGTAGTATTCAGTTAATTTGATTGAGCATTCAAAATTCATCAGGAGCACGCGTCTAAGGATACAACAATGATTATCTTTCAGAAGGTTGGAAAATTCGAGACCGCGATGGTCATCTCTCGCAACAGGAGGTCAAAATATGACAATGCAACAACGACTATCCCTCGTCGACCAAGAAATGAGGCAGTTACAATCTTTCCAACAAATTGAAGACGTGTCAGGATCATACGACTTGTTCAAAAAAAAAGAACGAATAAAAAAAAAAGAAAGAGAAAAGAAAGCCCGCTAAGTCAATAAATTGAAAACATATGACTTAGGCAAAAGTTATGGCATCCCGCTGGACTTCAAACCCAAAATTCAAAAGAGTTTGTCCAGACAAAAGTTAGGGAAATATAAAAAAAAATCCTCAACAAAAGGGCAAAGTCGTGTGACTATAAATTCAAAGAATAAGTCGTGTGATCAGACACCAAGAATAAAAGGTAAGTGACTGCCATGTCCAGACACCTCATCAACTCCTCAATCGTACGTCTCAAGCTCCTCTTGAAGGATGAATGCTCGCGTCAAGTTAACTGAACTTATGTTGAAGAACATTACGAAGGGGGTGGGCACCAATAAAATTTTGAGCCTAAAAATCCTTTCTTCTAAAAAACCGTGAACCTGACCACGTTACAACCTTTAAAAGTCCTAATTGAGGCAAGGTTAATTCGAAAGCATACTGTAACGAGAATACGGTAAACTGACTCCTAAGAGTTTTGCTAAAAACGTTTGAGTTGGTATCACATCACCTTTCATAAAATAATCGATATTTTGACATCCTTTCAAAAATTTCTTTTTTAAACTTCAAGACAAACATGAACTTTGCATTAGAATTATATTTCTCATACTAAACATTCTTTGCATATGAACAAGTACTTGACACCAGGAAAGCTTCCATCATGAACTGCAGATGAAAATTTTAATCCTTTCAAGGGACAAGTTGTCTTCAGAACTCCGTTGAGTTCGAGCGAGAATATCTCAAATTCTGATCACTCTCAGGGGCACAAAAGCAGTTGGATACTCCGTTGAGTAATAGTTCAGTCAATCTGGGGCAATGAGGTCAAGATTCAAGGGATCTCTCAAAACTGCTGAACAATTAGGAGAATTCACCCAAGCATAGTTGAAACTACCTCCGACCCAGATCAATCAGGGGCATTGTTCCTTAACTCATGATATTGGGGCAAGTTGCTTATAACAGCACAAATCTCAGGAAGTCCTCCAGACAGACAGAGTCGCTTCAAAAGCACGTCAAAAGCAGAAATATTTCCTACGAATGACTCATTTGGTTAAAACACCAATATGTACAAGGGGCATGACATATTATTGTCCAATTCATCTGGGGCAGTCAAGTCGAGATTCAAATAATCTCTCAAAGGCGCTGAACAATCAGAGATTTATTTTCCCCGCCAAACACGGCTACAATTTACTGTCATCATTAACAATATTTTGCATTCATACATCATATACCTCATGGCATATGCATAACACTCTCATTCATTTAAAAAAAAATAATACAATACATACATCATGACATTGCACAAAAGCTAACTTTTCCTTTCAGGTCGACCAACCGGTCATGAAAATATCATTTACAAAACCAATTTCTATAAAATATACAGTCTGGAAGCTTGAACCCCAGATTCTCAACAGATATGTTCCGGAAGCTTGAACCCCGGATAATCTGAATTCTACGACAGAAACGTTCCGGAAGTATGAACCCCGGATGTTCTGAAATCTACGGCAGATATGTTTCGGAAGCTTGAACCCCGAATGATCTGAATTCTACAACAGATATGTTCCGGAAGCATGAACCCCGGATTATCTGAATTCTACGCCAGAAACGTTCCGGAAGCTTGAACCCCGGATGTTCTGAAATCTACGACAAATACGTTCCGGAAGCTTGAACCCCGGACCATCTGAATTCTATGCCAGAAACAGTCCGGAAGCTTGAACCCTGGATGTTCTGAAATCTACGACAGATATGTTCGGAAGCTTGAACCCCGAATGATCTGAATTCTACAACAGATATGTTCCGGAAGCTTGAACCCCGGATGATCTGAACTCTACGCCAGAAATGTTCCGGAAGCATGAACCCCGAATGTTCTGAAAACTACGACAGATATGTTTCGGAAGCTTGAACCCCGAATGATCTGAATTCTACAACAGATATGTTCCGGAAGCTTGAACCCCGGATAATCTGAATTCTACGACAGAAACGTTCCGGAAGTATGAACCCCGGATGTTCTGAAATCTACGACAGATATGTTTCGGAAGCTTGAACCCCGAATGATCTGAATTCTACAACAGATATGTTCCGGAAGCTTGAACTCCGGATAATCTGAAATCTACGACATAAACGTTCCGGAAGCATGAACCCTGGATGTTCTGAAAACTACGACAGATATGTTTCGGAAGCTTGAACCCCGAATGATCTGAATTTTACAACAGATATGTTCCGGAAGCTTGAACCCCGGATAATCTGAATTCTACGACAGAAACATTCCGGAAGCCTGAACCCCGGATGTTCTGAAATCTACGGCAGATATGTTTCGGAAGCTTGAACCCCGAATGATCTGAATTCTACAACAGATATGTTCCGGAAGCTTGAACCCCGGATAATCTGAAATCTACGACAGAAACGTTCCGGAAGCATGAACCCCGAATGTTCTGAAAACTATGACAGATACGTTTCGGAAGCTTGAACCCCGAATGATCTGAATTTTACAACAGATATGTTCCGGAAGCTTGAACCCCGGATAATCTGAATTCTACGACAGAAACATTCCGGAAGCCTGAACCCCGGATGTTCTGAAATCTACAGCAGATATGTTCCGGAAGCCTGAACCCCGGATGTTCTGAAATCTACAGCAGATATGTTTCGGAAGCCTGAACCCCGGATGTTCTGAAATCTACGGCAGATATGTTTCGGAAGCTTGAACCCCGAATGATCTGAATTTTACAACAGATATGTTCCGGAAGCTTGAACCCCGGATAATCTGAATTCTACGACAGAAACATTCCGGAAGCCTGAACCCCGGATGTTCTGAAATCTACGGCAGATATGTTTCGGAAGCTTGAACCCTGGATAATCTGAATTCTACAACGGAAACGTTCCAGAAGCCTGAACCCCGGATGTTCTGAAATCTACGGCAGATATGTTTCGGAAGCTTGAACCCCGAATGATCTGAATTTTATAACAGATATGTTCCGGAAGCTTGAACCCCGGATAATCTAAATTCTACGACAGAAACATTCCGGAAGCCTGAACCCCGGATGTTCTGAAATCTACGACAGATATGTTTCGGAAGCTTGAACCCTGGATAATCTGAATTCTACAACGGAAACGTTCCAGAAGCCTGAACCCCGGATGTTCTGAAATCTACGGCAGATATGTTTCGGAAGCTTGAACCCCGAATGATCTGAATTTTACAACAGATATGTTCCGGAAGCTTGAACCCCGGATAATCTGAATTCTACGACAGAAACATTCCGGAAGCCTGAACTCCGGATGTTCTGAAATCTACGGCAGATATGTTTCGGAAGCTTGAACCCTGGATAATCTGAATTCTACAACGGAAACGTTCCAGAAGCCTGAACCCCGGATGTTCTGAAATCTACAGCAGATATGTTTCGAAAGCCTGAACCCCGATTGATCTGAATTCTATGGTAGATGTTTCGGAAGCTCGAACCCCGAACATCTATGAATCTCTATTCCAGATATACGTTTGGAAGCTTGAACCCCAAACATTCTGAAGATCTATCATATACGCACCATGGGAAGCATGACCCCCAGGTTGCTGACAAGCATCTCAGTTAGGTGGCATCTCTAAGCCCATCTCAGACAGTTCTCTGTCAACCTCCGGATGGCATCTTTAAGCCCATCTCATACAAAAGTCCCTCCATCAACAAGGGCAAATTTCCGGGTATTCTGGTGTTCAATCCTCTTCCATCTTCAGATTCCGACTGGCACACAAACCACTCTACATCCTCAGATTTAAGAAGATTGAACAGGGGCAGCTGTAATACCCCAAAATTTGCCCACATATATTTACAAATGTCACTTTATTTCAAATAAATGACGTAACACCGTTGGTAAGGATTCGAGGTTAAAAGATACAAGAGCGAGAGGTCCCGGGCTCGAACCTCGCTTCTGACATTTTTCACTTTTTTTTGTCACTAATCTCATTTTCATTTATGTTAAAAATCCCAAAAAATAGTTTTCCTAATCAATTTTTACTTTTTTAATTTTAATTCAAAAATAACCAAAAAATATATTTTTATTATTAATTTTCGTTTTCTTTATTTAAGGTATTTTTTTAATATTTTATTTTTCATTTAATTCATGAACTTATGCATAAAATAACTCAAAAAAATCATAAAAAGTATATATGGTAGTTTTTTATTCAAATTCAAGTTTACGTTAAAGTTTTGATTTGATTTTCCTATTTTTAGAAAAAAAATGAAAACAAATATTTTAATGTTTAATTTAGTTATTTAATTACTGATTTTGTCTTAACTAATTTCTATTTTAATTTAACCTAAAATTTTAATACAAATAGGGACACCTCTCTAACCCTTAGAGACCACAAACAGAGGCCGCACAAACATCACTTCTAAATTCCAACCACTGATGCTAACTTTATTTTCCAGATAAACTAACAATTAACCTTTTTCTCACGTACAACCAATCCTCCATTGACCTTCAAAACCTACCAACACAACACTGACAGCCGCCCTCAACACCAATAATCATCCTGACTCTTCAACCTTTCACGCATAGTAGCCCCTTGTAGAAAATCTTTTTTTCTCGCAAAACTCTTTGTATACCTTTTCACAAACTTTGACCACGTCCATATTTTCCTGACACAAACATTTTTTTTCTCACATACAGTAACAAGAGTTTCCACACAAAATACCACTACCAATCACAAGCTATGAGACTCAATAGCACAACCTGCATTTTTAGAATCAACAAATCATCCCAGTGACAATTTCATGCCTTTTGAATTTCAAACCAATGTTAAACTCAATCAAAAATCATTAAAACTACAGAATCATGACTTTATTAATTTGAACAACATTTTGGTAGTTTGTTTTTGTTTGCAGAGAAGAGAAGAAGAAGAGAGTTGGATTGAAGCCTAAGATCTCCGACGAATAGGCCACCGCGAGCGCCGCCCTTAGCCACTGCGCATCACTACACCCATCGGTGTACGCCGCTCAGATCCCGACGATTCACATCTCCGCACAAGATCTCCGTCAACCGTAGAGCCACGGTGCCGTCACTTCGCTGCTGTCCACCGGTCCGACGTGAGATCCTCCCTCCATTTAGCAGGCCACACCACTGCTCCTCGCCGACGACGCACCTCCTACGGCTGTCCCTTGCGATTGTGACAACACCGCCGCTACTACGAGATCTCCGCGCGCATCCGGTAGTTTCTTGTTCTCCTTTTTGCTTTATCACTTAGTATTCTACTCTGTTTGAATTGTTGTTGAGTTGGAGATGAAAGAGTTAAATTAATTTGTTATTGATATTGATTTAAGAAGAATTGTCTATGTCTGCTCTGTTGGCCTGGTAACGTGAATACATAAGAAAAATGATGAGAAGTTTGCATCTTGTTTGGAAAATAATGAATATCCTAATAATGTTTTTTTTTTTTTAAACCAATTTGATATCTTCTGGGCTGAATTCAAAGTGGAATCGGTAGAAAAAGTGAGTTAGTATCTAATGGGCATGTTTTTTTTTTATATATAATCATTCTTATTTATTTGTTTATGTTAGTGTTATTTATTTATTGACAAGGTTGTATATTCTAGTTAAAATTTTGGTATTTCAATTGAGTTGGTTTCAATTTCCTTTTGATATTAACACCATTCATTCACATACACACCCCTTTTGACTAGCACTTTTAATTATTTAGGTTTAAATATCTTATTTAGTTATTTATCTTGTTTAAAATATTAAAAATAAAAAATATGTAATTAGTGTTTTATTTCCTATATTAAAAAATACAAAAAATATTAGAATTAGATTTTATTTTTCATATTAAAAATACTAAAAAAATATGATTTCTCTTTTTAATATAATTTCTCTTTAAATATATTTTGGTTCATATTTTTTTATTATCTCACATTATTTTTCTAACATTTTCTTTTGATTGCGAGGTACTAAACTTGAAGCCTTTAGACTATCGCGAACGTTCGCAAATTTCATTCGCATATATTATCTTTGATTTTCGTTTTAATTTATATCCTTGGTTTGTAATAATTTTTATCCCCGTTTGTCAATTTGTAATCCCCTCCCCGGAGCCCTGTAATAGCGTAGGAGTTTAATTTCTGCTTTTACTTCCTGCACTTATGAAATGCTTAGATGTATGCTAATAGGATTGTATGGAAAGATAACAACTGAACTTAGCCCACTAACTAAAAAAAAAAAGATAAAATATTCCGAAAACAAACACTAATTCACACTTGCACCTCTAGGGTACTCTCCTCTTGGTTGCCTTTCGAAATAAGGTCGTGTCACTCGAAATGTAGAGATACTCTTTAGCAAAAGTTCCTCGATTAAAAATCATCGCAAAGATCATAAGTCCCTCGATGACCCACGATGTTGCCTACGATGATATGATCTAGTCCCTCGAATGGTTGCCTACGAAATGATGATTGTCCCTCCGATAATTGCTAAAGGTACCTCTACTTGTTGCCTTCAACGACCATACGATGACCCTTCGATGTCCCGCACGTCCAATATAACAAGGACTACCTACTCCTATATAGTATGGATAGTCCTGGGAACTTTAAAATTTATAGAAAAAGACCAGTTAAATAGGGTAGTGCTCTTAAACTGCCTAGCTCAATAAAAATATCTTTTCAATATCATTTTGAAAAACTAAGGCTACGCATTTACGCTAAAGTCCTTATGCTCCTTTCAAAACAAACAAACAAACATGAGCTAAGCAAGTTAAGAGTCCGTAGATAACTACGGATGAAAAGGGTGCTTACACCTTCCCTTTTCATAACTTACCCCCCGAGCCCGTTTTCTTTCAAATAAGGTCTTTTTCTGTACTTTTTACCTTTCCTAACATTGGACAAAATAAAAGTCGGTGGCGACTCATGCTTCACCGCAACATTGTTGCTTATTTAAAATAAAAGTCAGTTCACCGAGTTACAGAACTGGCGACTCTGCTGGGGACATATTTTTAAGAGGGGTTTACCTTAGGGCTTTAGTTCATTATAAATGTTTTCAATTGTTTGTTTGTATGCTTTATTCTTAAAAGTTTGTTTGGGATTTTACTCGTGTGAAAGATCCTACACCCGGATCTAGTGTACCTTAGGTATGTGGCAATAGACCAAGGAGACTGTACGGCTCGTCCCGATATGGTTGATATGGTGGCCACCGTTAGTGTGACACTTTGGTTGGTTCTGATGGCCCTTGAACATGATCGAGGAGACATTAGGCTACCATGTAGTGTCGTGAAGCACTAATTTGCCCTTAGAACCCTAGTTGAACTTGACTTTGGCCTATTAAGAAGTAGCGAGATGGCCGGCTTTGAACCTTGATCGAAGCTGGTTGATACTCGAAGCTACACTCATTGAGATCAATCTTTCAAGATGTTTTCGGTCAGCCACCCGAGTGCTGACTGAGATAATGCTTTCGAGAACGATCGTCGAGATGAGCACCATAGAACCCGGTTACTATTCTAGGACAGGTTGAACCAACTAAACGTCAGTGGGGAGGGTAGTTACCTACAAACTTCATGCATGCCTTTAAACCTAAGGACACTTGTGTGACTTGTCTGTGCTTGCTACTAACCATTTGGTTTTCTTGCAGGTTTTTCTTGCAGGACTCACTCGTCCTATCCTTACGCTTTGCCTGATGCATTGCATAACATCATGACATCATAACATCATAAGCATAACATGATTTAATTAACCCTTTCAAGGATCTTAGGAATTTAGGGTGCACAATTTCAGGTGCTCTTATCGAGGACTGAATTCCTATCAAGGGGCAAGAGGATTTATTTTCCTCTAGCCGTGTACCATCAAAATTCAGAAGTATCCTGAATCAGAGGCTATGACCCACTGGATATGGTGAGCTTGATTCATAAAAAAGGACGTTCAAAGATGGAAGTCAAAGTTCTTCAACAAAGCTGCAGCTATATTTCAATGTTGCAAACTAAATTCCATAAAGATCCTTGAAAACATTGCATACGCATTTACATACATATCATTGCATAACAGGTTTCCGGACAACGAGCTTCTCATTTTCTGCCTCAAATCCCTAAAGCTTGATACTTAGAACTCCTTTGTGGCTTCGTCAGAATCTTCTTCTTAGAAGTAATCTGTAGTTCAGATACGAACGCTTGGTTTGGTTTCCTCTCTGGGGCACTTGGTCAATCGATTGATAATTGCCAACCAGTCTGAGATAAGGTACAAGACCTGATTGATGAAAAGGCTATCATATTCACACCTGCAGTCCAGATTTGAAGTTCTCCTTCGACTCAATGGACCTTCTGAAGCAATAAGTCCATACGGAGAAAATCTCCTCAATGTTGGCAATTCGTAATTTCTCATGCATTTTCATGCGTAGTCTTTCTTGTTTTGATTCAATACTGCTTATATGTCATACTTGTTTATTTTTGAACTATAATAATGATGCATTGAATATGTTTGTCTTGAAAAAATCCATTCGCTCTCGCTCTAATATGTTTTTATTTGCTTGTGATACCAAAATCTCAGTGATAAAGCATGATGACTCTGAAGGGAGAATGACGAACCTATAATACCTATAATCTCAAATGGTATGCTTTCGAGTAAAACCCTGTTGATGATGTACAGGCATTGTTTCAAATCCCTAAACACTGGAGATATAAGGAAGTTAATCCCTTGTCAACCCCTTTGAGCCTTGAAGTAGGAGTTTCTTTTCTATACGAAAAACCCTCACATTTAACCCAGGGGCAGGGTAGTATTCAGTTAATTTGATTGAGCATTCAAAATTCATCAGGAGCACGCGTCTAAGGATACAACAATGATTATCTTTCAGAAGGTTGGAAAATTCGAGACCGCGATGGTCATCTCTCGCAACAGGAGGTCAAAATATGACAATGCAACAACGACTATCCCTCGTCGACCAAGAAATGAGGCAGTTACAATCTTTCCAACAAATTGAAGACGTGTCAGGATCATACGACTTGTTCAAAAAAAAAGAACGAATAAAAAAAAAAAGAAAGAGAAAAGAAAGCCCGCTAAGTCAATAAATTGAAAACATATGACTTAGGCAAAAGTTATGGCATCCCGCTGGACTTCAAACCCAAAATTCAAAAGAGTTTGTCCAGACAAAAGTTAGGGAAATATAAAAAAAAATCCTCAACAAAAGGGCAAAGTCGTGTGACTATAAATTCAAAGAATAAGTCGTGTGATCAGACACCAAGAATAAAAGGTAAGTGACTGCCATGTCCAGACACCTCATCAACTCCTCAATCGTACGTCTCAAGCTCCTCTTGAAGGATGAATGCTCGCGTCAAGTTAACTGAACTTATGTTGAAGAACATTACGAAGGGGGTGGGCACCAATAAAATTTTGAGCCTAAAAATCCTTTCTTCTAAAAAACCGTGAACCTGACCACGTTACAACCTTTAAAAGTCCTAATTGAGGCAAGGTTAATTCGAAAGCATACTGTAACGAGAATACGGTAAACTGACTCCTAAGAGTTTTGCTAAAAACGTTTGAGTTGGTATCACATCACCTTTCATAAAATAATCGATATTTTGACATCCTTTCAAAAATTTCTTTTTTAAACTTCAAGACAAACATGAACTTTGCATTAGAATTATATTTCTCATACTAAACATTCTTTGCATATGAACAAGTACTTGACACCAGGAAAGCTTCCATCATGAACTGCAGATGAAAATTTTAATCCTTTCAAGGGACAAGTTGTCTTCAGAACTCCGTTGAGTTCGAGCGAGAATATCTCAAATTCCGATCACTCTCAGGGGCACAAAAGCAGTTGGATACTCCGTTGAGTAATAGTTCAGTCAATCTGGGGCAATGAGGTCAAGATTCAAGGGATCTCTCAAAACTGCTGAACAATTAGGAGAATTCACCCAAGCATAGTTGAAACTACCTCCGACCCAGATCAATCAGGGGCATTGTTCCTTAACTCATGATATTGGGGCAAGTTGCTTATAACAGCACAAATCTCAGGAAGTCCTCCAGACAGACAGAGTCGCTTCAAAAGCACGTCAAAAGCAGAAATATTTCCTACGAATGACTCATTTGGTTAAAACACCAATATGTACAAGGGGCATGACATATTATTGTCCAATTCATCTGGGGCAGTCAAGTCGAGATTCAAATAATCTCTCAAAGGCGCTGAACAATCAGAGATTTATTTTCCCCGCCAAACACGGCTACAATTTACTGTCATCATTAACAATATTTTGCATTCATACATCATATACCTCATGGCATATGCATAACACTCTCATTCATTTAAAAAAAAAATAATACAATACATACATCATGACATTGCACAAAAGCTAACTTTTCCTTTCAGGTCGACCAACCGGTCATGAAAATATCATTTACAAAACCAATTTCTATAAAATATACAGTCTGGAAGCTTGAACCCCAGATTCTCAACAGATATGTTCCGGAAGCTTGAACCCCGGATAATCTGAATTCTACGACAGAAACGTTCCGGAAGTATGAACCCCGGATGTTCTGAAATCTACGGCAGATATGTTTCGGAAGCTTGAACCCCGAATGATCTGAATTCTACAACAGATATGTTCCGGAAGCATGAACCCCGGATTATCTGAATTCTACGCCAGAAACGTTCCGGAAGCTTGAACCCCGGATGTTCTGAAATCTACGACAAATACGTTCCGGAAGCTTGAACCCCGGACCATCTGAATTCTATGCCAGAAACAGTCCGGAAGCTTGAACCCTGGATGTTCTGAAATCTACGACAGATATGTTCGGAAGCTTGAACCCCGAATGATCTGAATTCTACAACAGATATGTTCCGGAAGCTTGAACCCCGGATGATCTGAACTCTACGCCAGAAATGTTCCGGAAGCATGAACCCCGAATGTTCTGAAAACTACGACAGATATGTTTCGGAAGCTTGAACCCCGAATGATCTGAATTCTACAACAGATATGTTCCGGAAGCTTGAACCCCGGATAATCTGAATTCTACGACAGAAACGTTCCGGAAGTATGAACCCCGGATGTTCTGAAATCTACGACAGATATGTTTCGGAAGCTTGAACCCCGAATGATCTGAATTCTACAACAGATATGTTCCGGAAGCTTGAACTCCGGATAATCTGAAATCTACGACATAAACGTTCCGGAAGCATGAACCCTGGATGTTCTGAAAACTACGACAGATATGTTTCGGAAGCTTGAACCCCGAATGATCTGAATTTTACAACAGATATGTTCCGGAAGCTTGAACCCCGGATAATCTGAATTCTACGACAGAAACATTCCGGAAGCCTGAACCCCGGATGTTCTGAAATCTACGGCAGATATGTTTCGGAAGCTTGAACCCCGAATGATCTGAATTCTACAACAGATATGTTCCGGAAGCTTGAACCCCGGATAATCTGAAATCTACGACAGAAACGTTCCGGAAGCATGAACCCCGAATGTTCTGAAAACTATGACAGATACGTTTCGGAAGCTTGAACCCCGAATGATCTGAATTTTACAACAGATATGTTCCGGAAGCTTGAACCCCGGATAATCTGAATTCTACGACAGAAACATTCCGGAAGCCTGAACCCCGGATGTTCTGAAATCTACAGCAGATATGTTCCGGAAGCCTGAACCCCGGATGTTCTGAAATCTACAGCAGATATGTTTCGGAAGCCTGAACCCCGGATGTTCTGAAATCTACGGCAGATATGTTTCGGAAGCTTGAACCCCGAATGATCTGAATTTTACAACAGATATGTTCCGGAAGCTTGAACCCCGGATAATCTGAATTCTACGACAGAAACATTCCGGAAGCCTGAACCCCGGATGTTCTGAAATCTACGGCAGATATGTTTCGGAAGCTTGAACCCTGGATAATCTGAATTCTACAACGGAAACGTTCCAGAAGCCTGAACCCCGGATGTTCTGAAATCTACGGCAGATATGTTTCGGAAGCTTGAACCCCGAATGATCTGAATTTTATAACAGATATGTTCCGGAAGCTTGAACCCCGGATAATCTAAATTCTACGACAGAAACATTCCGGAAGCCTGAACCCCGGATGTTCTGAAATCTACGACAGATATGTTTCGGAAGCTTGAACCCTGGATAATCTGAATTCTACAACGGAAACGTTCCAGAAGCCTGAACCCCGGATGTTCTGAAATCTACGGCAGATATGTTTCGGAAGCTTGAACCCCGAATGATCTGAATTTTACAACAGATATGTTCCGGAAGCTTGAACCCCGGATAATCTGAATTCTACGACAGAAACATTCCGGAAGCCTGAACTCCGGATGTTCTGAAATCTACGGCAGATATGTTTCGGAAGCTTGAACCCTGGATAATCTGAATTCTACAACGGAAACGTTCCAGAAGCCTGAACCCCGGATGTTCTGAAATCTACAGCAGATATGTTTCGAAAGCCTGAACCCCGATTGATCTGAATTCTATGGTAGATGTTTCGGAAGCTCGAACCCCGAACATCTATGAATCTCTATTCCAGATATACGTTTGGAAGCTTGAACCCCAAACATTCTGAAGATCTATCATATACGCACCATGGGAAGCATGACCCCCAGGTTGCTGACAAGCATCTCAGTTAGGTGGCATCTCTAAGCCCATCTCAGACAGTTCTCTGTCAACCTCCGGATGGCATCTTTAAGCCCATCTCATACAAAAGTCCCTCCATCAACAAGGGCAAATTTCCGGGTATTCTGGTGTTCAATCCTCTTCCATCTTCAGATTCCGACTGGCACACAAACCACTCTACATCCTCAGATTTAAGAAGATTGAACAGGGGCAGCTGTAATACCCCAAAATTTGCCCACATATATTTACAAATGTCACTTTATTTCAAATAAATGACGTAACACCGTTGGTAAGGATTCGAGGTTAAAAGATACAAGAGCGAGAGGTCCCGGGCTCGAACCTCGCTTCTGACATTTTTCACTTTTTTTTGTCACTAATCTCATTTTCATTTATGTTAAAAATCCCAAAAAATAGTTTTCCTAATCAATTTTTACTTTTTTAATTTTAATTCAAAAATAACCAAAAAATATATTTTTATTATTAATTTTCGTTTTCTTTATTTAAGGTATTTTTTTAATATTTTATTTTTCATTTAATTCATGAACTTATGCATAAAATAACTCAAAAAAATCATAAAAAGTATATATGGTAGTTTTTTATTCAAATTCAAGTTTACGTTAAAGTTTTGATTTGATTTTCCTATTTTTAGAAAAAAAATGAAAACAAATATTTTAATGTTTAATTTAGTTATTTAATTACTGATTTTGTCTTAACTAATTTCTATTTTAATTTAACCTAAAATTTTAATACAAATAGGGACACCTCTCTAACCCTTAGAGACCACAAACAGAGGCCGCACAAACATCACTTCTAAATTCCAACCACTGATGCTAACTTTATTTTCCAGATAAACTAACAATTAACCTTTTTCTCACGTACAACCAATCCTCCATTGACCTTCAAAACCTACCAACACAACACTGACAGCCGCCCTCAACACCAATAATCATCCTGACTCTTCAACCTTTCACGCATAGTAGCCCCTTGTAGAAAATCTTTTTTTCTCGCAAAACTCTTTGTATACCTTTTCACAAACTTTGACCACGTCCATATTTTCCTGACACAAACATTTTTTTTCTCACATACAGTAACAAGAGTTTCCACACAAAATACCACTACCAATCACAAGCTATGAGACTCAATAGCACAACCTGCATTTTTAGAATCAACAAATCATCCCAGTGACAATTTCATGCCTTTTGAATTTCAAACCAATGTTAAACTCAATCAAAAATCATTAAAACTACAGAATCATGACTTTATTAATTTGAACAACATTTTGGTAGTTTGTTTTTGTTTGCAGAGAAGAGAAGAAGAAGAGAGTTGGATTGAAGCCTAAGATCTCCGACGAATAGGCCACCGCGAGCGCCGCCCTTAGCCACTGCGCATCACTACACCCATCGGTGTACGCCGCTCAGATCCCGACGATTCACATCTCCGCACAAGATCTCCGTCAACCGTAGAGCCACGGTGCCGTCACTTCGCTGCTGTCCACCGGTCCGACGTGAGATCCTCCCTCCATTTAGCAGGCCACACCACTGCTCCTCGCCGACGACGCACCTCCTACGGCTGTCCCTTGCGATTGTGACAACACCGCCGCTACTACGAGATCTCCGCGCGCATCCGGTAGTTTCTTGTTCTCCTTTTTGCTTTATCACTTAGTATTCTACTCTGTTTGAATTGTTGTTGAGTTGGAGATGAAAGAGTTAAATTAATTTGTTATTGATATTGATTTAAGAAGAATTGTCTATGTCTGCTCTGTTGGCCTGGTAACGTGAATACATAAGAAAAATGATGAGAAGTTTGCATCTTGTTTGGAAAATAATGAATATCCTAATAATGTTTTTTTTTTTTTAAACCAATTTGATATCTTCTGGGCTGAATTCAAAGTGGAATCGGTAGAAAAAGTGAGTTAGTATCTAATGGGCATGTTTTTTTTTTATATATAATCATTCTTATTTATTTGTTTATGTTAGTGTTATTTATTTATTGACAAGGTTGTATATTCTAGTTAAAATTTTGGTATTTCAATTGAGTTGGTTTCAATTTCCTTTTGATATTAACACCATTCATTCACATACACACCCCTTTTGACTAGCACTTTTAATTATTTAGGTTTAAATATCTTATTTAGTTATTTATCTTGTTTAAAATATTAAAAATAAAAAATATGTAATTAGTGTTTTATTTCCTATATTAAAAAATACAAAAAATATTAGAATTAGATTTTATTTTTCATATTAAAAATACTAAAAAAATATGATTTCTCTTTTTAATATAATTTCTCTTTAAATATATTTTGGTTCATATTTTTTTATTATCTCACATTATTTTTCTAACATTTTCTTTTGATTGCGAGGTACTAAACTTGAAGCCTTTAGACTATCGCGAACGTTCGCAAATTTCATTCGCATATATTATCTTTGATTTTCGTTTTAATTTATATCCTTGGTTTGTAATAATTTTTATCCCCGTTTGTCAATTTGTAATCCCCTCCCCGGAGCCCTGTAATAGCGTAGGAGTTTAATTTCTGCTTTTACTTCCTGCACTTATGAAATGCTTAGATGTATGCTAATAGGATTGTATGGAAAGATAACAACTGAACTTAGCCCACTAACTAAAAAAAAAAAAGATAAAATATTCCGAAAACAAACACTAATTCACACTTGCACCTCTAGGGTACTCTCCTCTTGGTTGCCTTTCGAAATAAGGTCGTGTCACTCGAAATGTAGAGATACTCTTTAGCAAAAGTTCCTCGATTAAAAATCATCGCAAAGATCATAAGTCCCTCGATGACCCACGATGTTGCCTACGATGATATGATCTAGTCCCTCGAATGGTTGCCTACGAAATGATGATTGTCCCTCCGATAATTGCTAAAGGTACCTCTACTTGTTGCCTTCAACGACCATACGATGACCCTTCGATGTCCCGCACGTCCAATATAACAAGGACTACCTACTCCTATATAGTATGGATAGTCCTGGGAACTTTAAAATTTATAGAAAAAGACCAGTTAAATAGGGTAGTGCTCTTAAACTGCCTAGCTCAATAAAAATATCTTTTCAATATCATTTTGAAAAACTAAGGCTACGCATTTACGCTAAAGTCCTTATGCTCCTTTCAAAACAAACAAACAAACATGAGCTAAGCAAGTTAAGAGTCCGTAGATAACTACGGATGAAAAGGGTGCTTACACCTTCCCTTTTCATAACTTACCCCCCGAGCCCGTTTTCTTTCAAATAAGGTCTTTTTCTGTACTTTTTACCTTTCCTAACATTGGACAAAATAAAAGTCGGTGGCGACTCATGCTTCACCGCAACATTGTTGCTTATTTAAAATAAAAGTCAGTTCACCGAGTTACATGACCCAATTTTATTTTGAAAAGCTCGATTTATTTTGTTTATGGCGGGTTTTGTACATTGTGTGCATGAATTGGTTAACGTGACAATGTGGTGATGTTGTAATGATATAACTGTGATTTGACGTTATATGTGGTGTGAATTATATATGATATAATTGTGGATGGTGTTGAAACTGAATATATCATTCGATGTTGCTTTTGGTGAGTTATTGGTGATGACATTGTTCATTTTGATTCAGTGGTGATGTTGTGACAACATGATTATAATGTTGATAATATATGTATAACGTGATCATGTGGTGATTGTTTTGATCGTATGATGATGATTGATTTGTTTTGAATGATGCATGATACATGTACATACTTGTTGGTGATAACTATGTTGAGTTATGTGAGACGATGTTGTTCATCGGATCGTTGATGTGGTAAGTATGTGATATGTGTGCATTCATTCATAAATCATATGGTGGCTGAATCCAGAAGATGTGTTGGATCAGTGAGGGCATAATTCCCATTGTGTGGAATTTGTGCCGGTTGGGTCGTATCTTGAAGATGTTGGATCGGTCGGGTGAGTTAATCTCACGTTTGGTACCACATGCATAGTGTCAGTACATTACATATGAATTATTAATATGACATGATTGGAGGTTGTCCAGTGTTATATATCAGATTGTTGTGATTATGATTGAGTTGTGTGGATAACTGTTTGTGAATGATGTTTGAAATTTAATTGTACTACAGTTGAATGAATGATCTATTCATGACGTTTCATCATTATGAGCTTATAATATAGTGTAAATGCGATTTGTCTAACCCTTACTGTTGACCATTTTCAGATTGAGGAGTAACAGCTTTTGGGATCGGTGAGGATAGCTTGTAGGCTAGTCCGTTAGTTCATGTCGGTGTCATGCTATGGTCTTGCAACACCGGGGAACGATTAGTTATCTTAGAGTTGTTTGATGAACTATTATTTCTTTTGTTTGAATAATATTTTGGTTGGTTGTGAGTCGGTGAATTCTTGGTATTGAATACCGACGTTTTATGTTATTCAGATTATGAATTAATTCCGCTGTGTTAACATGTTGTTGAATAATATGGCTTGATGTTCCTCATAAGGCATGACATGATTGAATGTTTTTAAATATTTTGAAGTTGTAATGCTCTTGTACATGTTTTACTCTAAATTTAATTAATATTCTGCGGGGGTCTAGAAGGGTGTTACATCATGTGTATTGGATGACTTTCAAAAGCGAATCACTCTGTGCAATTTTATTTGAAACCGGGATGCCCCATACCACCTACGTCACCGGAATGGGCGCTTCATCGTACCGAAGAAGGCGAGATGTGGCTGAATCTTTTTGTTGATAGGATGCACAAATTCAAAAGATTGAACAACATCGAGAAGGAAGCGAATAAGGAAAAGTCAAAATTGGAACCAACAATAGATTTAGGTGGCGACAATTCTTTTGATATATTTTCTAGTTTCAAAGTGTAATATATGTACTCTATAACATTTTGATATAATCAATTTTTGTCAAGTATTAGTTTATGTGTTTATGTGTTTTTCCTTCTACTACTACTGCTATATTATTCTGGTCTGTTAAAAAAAAATAACAGGCAAACTTCTGTAGATGTATCTGTGGAAGGATCTAATTTTGAAAATTATGGGTTTTTCCATAGGCACATGTACGGAAGCAAAATATCTAAGATCCTTCAATGGATATACCTACAAAACGTTTTGTGACAGAGAATGTGTGGTCTATATTCACGAAAGTTTTCTATAAAGTTGGGGTTTCTAGTGTGTTGTATTACACATAAACTCAAAAATTTCTCTATATATTCGTGTTCATGGCATCCCCTAGGCCATCATCATGGATGTGGTCATCATCAGAGCAACCCGCTCCTGAACAAATTATTTTCAAAAGGGATGGGCATGTTATTTTCTCCCCTCTCAAACCCCTGATATAGATGAAATTCTGGCACATCCATTCCTTGGATCAACTAAAAAGATCTCTGATATCTTGGTTAGCGGGGGAGTACAAACCTGGCGAAGTCATCAGAAGGATTCAGAGGCTTAGAACAAAGACCTCACTTGAGACCGAAAAAATGAAATGTTGATGAGATGAAGTGGAAAACGACATTGATGCATTCAAATGATGCATACATTAGATGAAACTGTTATGACTGTAATTTCTTATATGTAATATTTAATTTTCTGCTGAAATTATCAATGTAATGCCAATTTTAATCAATGATTGTTGCTTTTCTCGTTACAAATATTGTTTTCTAGTTAATTGATTATGACTTTATTTCGTAGATGTACTACGATGTGTTATATATATATATATATATATATATATATATATATATATATATAACGTTTTCACATAAATGTAAAAAAATATTTTCGAAAGTATATCTAGGAAATTAGAGGGACATTATTAAAAACATACATGTTACGTTAAATAAAATCTGATACACGGTGCCTTAAAAAAAACCTCTTCATCAGTACCTTTGGCCCCAAGTTTACATAAACAAAAGAGTATCATTAAATGAATAAATAAAAATAAATAGAAAACAAACTCGAGTAGAATACAACCCTAGAGCACAAAACATTCTTGGTTTGTTATTCTTCTTCACTGCCGAGTTTGTGCGTTTTAACTCTCCTTTCTCTTCCTTCTCCGCTGCACCAACATTTTTTTCTTTCTATCTAATTTTCGTACCCACTGATTCTCTTTCGTTCATCGAAACACGAATCTGCTTACCGATCCAATTATTCGTGCTTTGTTTCGACGCACGAAAAAACCCTAATCTGACAAATGGGGAAGAAGAAGCCATCGGCACGTGACGACGAGAATCCTCCGCAGCAAGGCGGTGGGAAATCGAAGAAAAAGTCTCAAGTCATCGACGACGATGAATACTCCATCGGAACTGAACTTGCAGAGGAGTCATCCCTTTTATGAAGATTTTTTTCTTCAAAGAATGTTTCTCTATGTCTAGGGGTGGGAATAGGCTGGGCCGAGCTAGGCTTTGCCAAGCCTGAGTCTGGCCTGCTATAATATTCAAAGCCTAAGCCTGACCTGTAGCCTATCATAGGCTTATTTTTTTGGCCTGGGCCTGGCCTTTTTGAAGGCCTGATTGGCCTATTAGCCTACTTAAAAGCCTATTTCATTTGAACATTTGTAAATGTCATTCAAAGCCTATTTCATTTGAACATTTGTAAATAAGTCATTCAACTCGTCTTTATATAGACTAACAAATTAAAAGATCAATGAGATTAAATGTTTGTTTGCATTAGTTTATTTGAGTTTACCTAGTAGCATAAATTTTGTGATATTATTTGTTTGAGAGAACTCATCGAAACAACTTATGACATTGTTCATAAGATTCTTTTCATCTTATTTTCATAATTTCTTCAAGATAACTAAAATTTATTCTTATATTTTTAATTCAAAGTAAAAAATATAATATAGTAATAATACAATTATTCATATGTATTTAAATAGGCCGGCCTCTTAGGCTTAAAAGGCTTTTTATGTGGCCTGTGGCCTAGCCTTTTTAGCTAAATAGGCTTATAAAAAAGCCTAGGCCTTTTCTATTTATCTAAAAAGCCTGGCCTGACCTAGGCCTATGTAGGCTGGGCCGTAGGCCCCTGTTAGTCGGCCTGGCCTATTCCCACCCCTATCTATGTCGATGAATATTTGTGGCCGTTCATAATTTACAATTTTTATTTTATTTTTCAGATAATGGATAATTAAATTGAGTGTATGACTAAAATTTTGAAATAAAATAAAAAAATTATAATATGAAATAGTAAAATTACATTTCAAATAAAAATTATCAATTTTTTTCTTTTTGTAATAATTATTATCATAAAATATCACAAAAAATATCTCATATATGCCAATACCATTATTTTCAATGACTTTATATCCATTAAAAATATTAATGGGTTATGAAGCTAATAAAATACTGTATACTACAAGTATATCATATCTATTTGATATAATTGTATCAAAAAACACAAGAAAATATGACAAATATTTGTCATTAATAATATAAATATATACATGGTACGAATATTTAGGTTACTCTTTCACTTTGCAAAATAAAAATTTTAAAATATGACAAAGTATTTGTCATTAAATAATTTTTAAAATATTAGAAAATAACAGGAATTAAAAATTGTGGAACTAAAATATATCATTTTTTATAGGGATTAAAATTAAAATTTAAGATATTTAAAGGGACCAAAAACATATTAAACCAAATAAGAAATAGGTACATAATTAATATATCAATATATTTTAGCGATATTCTTTTCCAATTTTTAAAAAATATCAAAATAATTTTATTGCTTTCAAACTTATAACTTTAAGTTTTATAAAAATAAGAAAACAACAATTTCAAAACAAATAAACTTATCTAAAATAAATGTATGATACATATTAAATATATCATTTTATAACTATTTAATAAATTATCTATGATATTTTTGCTTTTTCTATTTTAAATTATAATATAACATCTAAAATTATAAGATGATAGAGCTTTGCCCCTCCTTTATACCAAAATAAATAAAATTATAAAAGAATATATTATATATTTGACACCATTGGACTCTAGCTCTTTTATGTTTTTTTAATAAATGTTTATCAAATTCTGGCATATCTTATGCCTTATTTTAAAGTTTAAAAATAAATATACAACGGGAATAATGTATTCTTTTAAAATTATTTAGGTTACTAATAAAGAAATAAATGAGACAACTATCTATATATTATAAAAAAAAGCATAAGTAATTTATGAACGGAATGACATTAAAATTATATGCTAATATTAAACATTCATAATTATTTTATGATCACCAAAACAAAATTACTACATAAATATTTTAATCTTTTTTACTAATTGTGTGATGATGAATGGAAATAGAAATTATAATAGAATGAAACATAAAATGAAAAGTACATAAAATTATATGCTAATATTAAACATTCATAATTATTTTATGATCACCAAAACAAAATTATTATATAAATATTTTAATTTTTTTACTAATTGTGAGATCATGAATGGAAATAGAAATTATAATAGAATGAAACATAAAATAAGAAGTATATAAAAAGAAAAGAAATCAATAAAAAATTGGATTAAAAAGTGGAACCAATAAGACAATATATACTATAACATGTTAAGACATACTTAATGATATTCAAATTTAAATTTAGGACAAATTAAATAAATTATTTTAGACTATTTTTATTTATAGTAGTTTTATGATAATTATTACTTTTTATTTTTAATAAAATTAGATCCTTTATTATGATAATTACATTTTCATTCTAAAAAATTACATTTTCTGACACTTAAGGTAGGAAATTGGATCCGCGGCGGTGCTTTCTACTTCTATGTTTGCGGCCAATAATAACAATAAATGGATTATTTCAACTGAATAATAAATTTAATATTGTATATTTTTAATGATTTTTTTATGATATATCATTAATAAAGTTTAGTTATATGTTTAGCTTATAATTTTATAAGTTTTGGTAGATTAAAAATAAAAGTTCTATGAGATTAAAAATATATTTCATTTTTATTACATTTTTAAAAATATAGGGATGACAATAGGGCGGGTCAAGGGTGGATTTAAGCACACCCAGACTCGCACCCGTCACCCAGACCCGCCTCTGCCCCCAAATTCGGTCGGGACTAATATTTGTTCCCCGCCCCTGCCCCTAACAAGAAACGGATTTCCTCGCACCCGCCTGAATAAATTTTTTTTTTTAATAAAAATAAAAACCAATAATTAAAATAAATATTTTATTATTTTAAAAGAATTTTTTATGTTTGATTTTTTTATTTAAATTGTATTTAAAAAAAAATAATAAATCTAATAAACAAGATATTGTAACATTAAAAAATGTAAATGAGTAATAAAACTATTAAAAGTAAATGAATTAAATTAAATTTAGTTGGCGGATGCGAGTGCAGGGCGGATACTAGCATCACCCGCACCCACACCCGTAAATAAAAATTGGGTTTTCCCCGCACCCACACCTGGTTAAACCGGGTTTTCCCGCTAATTTCGGGGCGGGGACGACAGATTTATTTTACGAACGCACTAGTATCCATACCAAAATCCATACAAACCACATGGTTATTATTATTTTTGTATAATTAAAAAAATAAAAATAAAAATATTTTAAATAATGTATGAATTCGAACACAGACAAAACGTATTTATTTATGTTACTAAAGAAAATAAAAATAAAAATATTTAAAATAATGTATGAATTCAAACACAAGAAATATGAGTTGTTTTTTAATTATTTGGGCTACTAATATTTTTATTTTGGAATTATTTTAATTTAAAATACAATATTTTTTAAGATATTTATGGAAAGTTGAAAAATATATATTATTAATGTAAAACAATTTTGTTTTTGCTTTAAGAATGTTTCTTTTTAAATAAAAAAAATCTCTTTTGGTAAAATAATTTTGTTTTTCTTATTTACATTTCTACTACATTTTCAAACAAAAACGTATGTACCACACACCAGTACCGTGCGAATACGGGTTTTCCACTAGTTTACATAAACAAAAGAGTATCATTAAATGAATAAATAAAAATAAATAGAAAACAAACTGGAGTAGAATACAACCCTAGAGCACAAAACATTCTTGGTTTGTTATTCTTCTTCACTGCCGAGTTTGTGCGTTTTAACTCTCCTTTCTCTTCCTTCTCCGCCGCACCAACCGTTTTTTCTTTCTATCCAATTTTCGTACCCACTGATTCTCTTTCGTTCATCGAAACACGAATCTGCGCTTATCGATCCAATTATTCGTGCTTTGTTTCGACGCACGAAAAAACCCTAATCTGACAAATGGGGAAGAAGAAGCCATCGGCACGTGACGACGAGAATCCTCCGCAGCAAGGCGGTGGGAAATCGAAGAAAAAGTCTCAAGTCATCGACGACGATGAATACTCCATCGGAACCGAACTTTCAGAGGAGCCATCCTTGCCGCAGCCAGAAGAAAAGCAAGAAAAGCCAGGAAAAAAGAAAGGTAAAAAAGGTAACTCTAAATCTTTACAAGCTAAAGATAATGGTGATGATATTGATGAGGAGAACGACGATGATGTGCCTGAAATTGTGTTTGCTGGGAAGAAAAAGGGGAAATCGAAGAAAAGTGGCAGTGGGAGTGTGTTTACTGCTGCGGCTGGTTTTGGTTTGCTTGGGGATGAGGGGGAAGTTGATAATGATGACGATGAAGAGAAATCGGGGTTAACCGGTAATGGAGATGATGATGAGGATGAACCAGTTGTTAGTTTTACTGGGAAGAAGAAGTCTTCAAAAGGAAACAAGAAGGGCAGTTCTTCGTTTTCAGCGGTTAGTTTTGATGAGATTGATGGAGAGGATGAGAGTAAGAATGATAAGGTAGAAGACGACGATGATGAGGATATAGGACCAATCACTTTCACAGGTAAGAAGAAGAAGTCATCCAAGTCTTTGAAGAAGGCGGTTAGTTTTTCAAGTACAGATATTCCGGATGAAGATAGTGTTTCTGTATCTGAGTCTGCTAAGGGTGGCGATGATAAAGATGAAGACGATGTTTCCTTAGTTGAATTTACTGGTAAAAAGAAGTCATCTAAGAAGAAAAGTGGTAGTGCTGCTGCTAAAGTGAGTAATGAAGATGAGTTTGGGAGTGAAAGTGTAGATGTTGTTGAGAGTGAGAAACCTAGTGCTAATGTTGACAATGGCAATATAAGTAAGAGTGAAGAGGTTGTTGGAACTTCAAAAAATAAGAAAAAGAATAAGAAGAAGAGTGGGAGAACTGCTCAAGAGGAGGAGGATTTAGATAAGATTCTTGCAGAGCTTGGTGAAGCCCCTCCTACAGCAAAACCTTCTGCTCCTCCAAAGCAGGATGATAAAGTTCAGCCTGCTCCGGAAGTTGGTTCTGTCCCTGGTGCTTCAGGGGAAAAAGAGGGAGAAGAGGAGATTGTAGAATCAGCTGCTGCAAAAAAGAAGAAAAAGAAGAAAGAAAAGGAGAAGGAGAAGAAGGCAGCAGCCGCAGCAGCCGGAAGTTCAACGGCAAATGAAACGGCAGAAGTAGAGGCTGAGACAATTGAACCAAAGAAAAATGATTTGAAGTCCAAAGCAGCTGCTGACAAGAAATTGCCAAAGCATGTTAGAGAGAAGCAAGAATTACTAGCTCGAAGAAAAGAGGCTGAAGAAAAACAGAGAAGAGAAGAGGAGGAAAAGCTAAGGAAAGAAGAAGAGGAGCGACTAAGGCTAGAGGAACTTGAGAGACAGGCAGAAGAGGCTAAACGTAGAAAGAAGGAAAAGGAAAAGGAAAAACTTCTGAAAAAGAAGCAAGAAGGTAAATTGTTAACTGGTAAGCAGAAGGAAGAAGCCCGGCGATTGGAGGCAATGAGGAGGCAGATTCTCAATAGCACAGGGGGTGTGACTCTCCCCGCTGGGGACAGTGGTGCACCAACCAAGAAACCCATTTATCAGACGAAGAAGGGGAAATCAACTAGTCGAAATTATAATGGTGCTGCTGCTGTCAAGACAGACGACAGTAATGAAGCAAAGGAAACTACTGCTGATTTGGATTCAGAGGAACCAAAGAAGGTTGAAGAAGTGGAGTCGGTGCAGAAGGAGGATAAAGTTGAACTTCCGGAAGCTGTTGAAGAGGATAGAGTGGAAGAAGATGATGTTGAGGATGAATGGGACGCCAGAAGCTGGGATGATGTCAATCTGAATGATAAGGGTGCATTTGCTGATGAAGAAGTTGACTCTGAGCCTGAAATGATTGTCAAAAAAGAGATTAAAACTGGCATACCTGCTAAAAATGCTGGTGAGATTTGCATTTTATTGGTAGTTTTTACTTTACACTGACAGGAATATACTTGAAATTTGTGTAATTGTTGAAAATAACAAACTTGATACCATAGCAATCTTGGGTCCTAATCCATACTTATTATATCTTGCTTTTAGTGTATCTGACCAGTATAAGAAATATAGTAACCTACTTTAGTGTTAGAATCTTAGAAACATAAACCAATGCTACTCTGGATTTTTTTATGGTTAAGAACTTTGTCATGAAATTTTTTCTGTCGGTAATTGATCAAACTTCTGGCCATATAATTGTTTTAGCCTAATAATGTCGCCTGCTGCAATTAACTAGTAAATTATTGTGAGATGCTAGCTACTGGCTGCAGCAATTGGTGTCAAACCTGGAACTCTGACAGTATGATCCAACTTTCCTGGTCTAAATACGTCAACATTGCATTTCCCTTTTCTATTTGCTTAGATAAGCAAAGGATATGTTTTTTTGTCCTTCATTGGCAGTAAAACCACCAGGTATTAAATGTCCTTTAGGGCGTGGCCAACCTTTTGTATGTTAAAAGGCCTAATAATGTTTGATTGACCGGCTTAGCCAACCTCCTCACCTAGTGGGATAAAGCACAGCGTTAGGCACATACTTCTGTTTACCTTGTCCTGCTCATTTGTATTTTGTTTTGTTTTTCCTCCACAGCAGGTGCTACAAGTAAAACTGTTTCGAAGCATGTCGCCGAAGAAATTGAAGATAGAAAACAGGCCAAAGTTGTGGTTGAGGACAAAAAGAAAAAGCCCGACCCACAACATTCTGCTGTGTCTTCTAAGCCGAGCGATGCAAACCTCCGATCACCAATATGCTGCATCATGGGTCATGTGGACACTGGCAAAACCAAGCTTCTGGATTGTATTCGAGGTACCAATGTTCAAGAAGGTGAGGCTGGCGGTATCACCCAACAGATTGGCGCAACATACTTTCCTGCTGAGAACATACGTGATAGAACTAAGGAATTGAAAGCTGATGCAACACTGAAAGTTCCAGGTCTACTGGTTATTGATACCCCAGGCCACGAGTCATTCAATAATCTGAGGTCTCGGGGTTCAGGTCTATGTGATATTGCAATCTTGGTTGTTGACATTATGCATGGCTTAGAGCCACAAACTAAAGAGTCACTTGAACTATTAAAAATGAGGAACACAGAATTCATTGTTGCATTGAATAAGGTGAGTATTCCACTTTTATGAGCTGCTGCTTCCAATATAAATGTTCTTGACAGCAATGTTATCAAATTGCCCTGCCATGGCCCGCTATGGCGGATATACATGGTGGTTTTTGGGCTAGCCGCAATGGTAAATATTGGCCGCTATTGCGGTTTTTTTCCATCATAATGCGCAATAACGGCGCTGCAAAGCGTCATGTATGGCGGCGGGATTTTGGCTCTCCGCCATGGACCGCCATCCGCCATCGACAATACTGCTTGACAGGTTGCTCAGTTCTGTAACTGTTCTTGCAACATTTCAGGTTGATAGGCTTTATGGCTGGAAAACATGTCGCAATGCTCCAATTCGTAAAGCAATGTTGCAGCAGTCTAAGGATGTTCAAAATGAGTTCAATATGAGGCTCGAACAGGTAGTCAGAAACATATCTTATTTATTTGTAAGGTGTCGTAGATTGTTTTTGTTAATGTTCACCATGCTAATTTTTCTTGTTTCACTTCTAGATTGTTACCCAGTTCAAGGAACAGGGGCTAAATACTGCATTGTATTATAAAAACAAAGAAATGGGAGAAACATTCAGCATTGTGCCCACAAGTGCAATAAGGTAACTGTAGCCTTTTAGTTATAATACTCTTTCACCTTCCTCTCCTACGTGAAACAAATTTTTGAGTTGGTTAATGACATTTTCTGGTTTTGGGGCCCCATAATCTGCTGGGTCTTTCCAATTTTTTGTGGTTAACGTTGCCATGAAATCATGTTATTCTTGGATATAATTAAATGTCTCCTTTCTCATTGAGAATGAGAGTCCCAAAAATGGGTGAGTGATAGTTTTGAAACCTATTTGCTGTCCTTGTTCCTGCATCCGCTTGGGGTTTATTGTTTGATTTAATATGAGGGGAGAGGCTAGTTTTGTATGGGAAAAAATAGTAGAATGGGACAGATGGAACTGAGTGTTGGAGAAGATTCTAGAATCTAGGGAGAAGAGGAGGAGTTAAAGGGGGAAAGTTATAAGTAGAGGAGTGACCAAAAGGCATGAAAGGAACTAGCAATTGGTTATTAGGCATTAGTTTGAGCAAATAAAGTTGGGTCGCTCTTATATTCATAGTCTTGTAAGGAGCCCAGCTCCATTTAGTTCTTTGTTACTCTATTCTGTGGTTGTAAGGAGCATTTTCTTCCACTTATATTAGTTTATATTTCAACCTTCATTTGGTCCCTATCAGTTACATTTTATAAAAGGATATTTCCATCAATCAATTTAAATTTGTATAATAAACTTGTCTTCTCTACCCTCCATATCCATCTATATCGGAGAACCAAAATGGAGTCAAAAGGGATTTTGTTCCCCTCCCCTCCATTTTACCCCGACCAAACACCATGCTAATGTTCCAAATGGGCTGATTCTTTTTTCCTACATCCACGATTCAAACCCGCAGCCTATTTGTTGTATGAAAACAACCTGGCAACCATTGATTCAAACCCACATCCTATTCGTCGTATGAAAACAACCTGACAACCATCGTGTCAAGGCGTTAGCACATGTAATCTTTTGTAGTGTTATGATATTAAATTGCATTTACTTTTGCAACTTTTAATAGCAGAAAACAGGATGTTTTTTTTTTTTATAAATAATCATTATTATTATTTTTTACTAATATTATTATTTTTTACTAATATTAATCATTATTTTTTACTAGTATCAATATATTATTTTTTTAAGAGAACTATTATTATTATTATTATTATTATTATTATTATTATTATTATTATTATTATTATAATATTCTCTCACTTAGATATCTGAGGCTTCTGATAAGAACTTTACGGTCATAATATCACTCTATTAGCCAGCTGTTTTATATTAGTATATTCTCTCTCTGCCTCTACCCCTTCATCTTCATCTTTTCTTCTTCACTTTGGTATCTTCTTCTTCTTCTTCAAACATCCATTAAAAAAGTAAAAAAAAAACCAGTCAGCCACTCGACCCGGGAAGGGATCCACAACCCACGAAATCGCCCGCGATCTGAACAGAGAAAACACAACCTTCTTCCCACTCGGTGGATGGCCGCCCCGGCCGGATCGCCGGGATCGCGCCGTTAGCGGCCGTGATAGATAACTCTTGAGTGTTAATAATACGGGCAATAACTCGCTAAGTTGTCTCCATTTTTGAGGTTCCTGCATTTTATATGTATTTGTTGGTTATAGACGCATTTTCATTTTTTGTGCTTTTACTTTAGCATTTTCACCATTATTTCAGTGTATTTTAGAACATCTCAGACTTTTTTGATAACATACAATTTGTGTCCAACCTTTCTGAGCTCTACCTGTAATCATCCAAAATAGGGTTTAGTAGGAGCATATGTCGAATGATTATTTTTTGTTTTCAGGCAAAAATCCTAACTATAGTGTTACATATAGTCTGTATAATCTGCTTAATACTTTGTTGGTGCTTTTGTATTGATGTTTTGGCATTTAATATTTCAGCGGTGAAGGAATCCCAGATATGTTATTACTATTGGTTCAGTGGACCCAAAAGACCATGATTGAGAAACTTACATACAGTGATGAAGTGCAGGTTAGTCATATTCTTGCATACCATTGAAGTGGTTGACACTTGAATGCTTATTGATCGTTAACAAAGAGTTCTAACCGTCACTTGACTGTGGCTACCAGTGTACAGTTTTGGAAGTCAAGGTTATTGAAGGCCATGGAACTACTATTGACGTTGTTTTAGTTAATGGCGTCCTTCATGAAGGAGATCAAATAGTTGTACCTGGAATGCAGGTAAGCATCTCGGATTCCAACTACATATATTAATACACTTGCTTTCTGCTTCTGACTAATGGAGTTTTTTAATATAGGGTCCAATTGTTACCTCAATTCGAGCTTTATTGACACCTCATCCAATGAAGGAACTTCGTGTTAAGGTACTGTTATTATCTATTGATAGGAAAATTATAACGTTTAGGTACTGCATTTGATTAATTTAGTTCATCATCACATTTGTTGCCTGATAGGAAAATTATAGCGTTGGTACTTGATCCACAACTATCTAGAGTGCATGTGGACTAAAGACTCTTTTGGTCTTGGTTGATGATATTTTTATTGATTTGGTACTTAAGCATAGTTTGGGTAGGAAAAAGGCATGTTGAAATATGAATGGGTGTGAATAATAAGTAGAGTGTTGGAAGCTTAGGAAGGAAATGATTATGAGATTCTTAACATTATGCTTGACTTGTAGAAACCAAGCTACAGAAAGTATAGTTGGTCATACTTCATATTGTTATGCTGGAGAAGTTTTCATTTTTCCATCCTAATAATCTTAGGTCTCTTCGACAGAGGAGCCATATTCTATTATTTAGTATGTCTTCCCTGCTAAGGTAATGGTTGTTTAATTTCAGGGATCATATATCCATCACAAAGAAATCAAAGCTGCGATGGGCATCAAGATCACTGCCCAGGTACCTGGTGATTATTGATCTGACTTCTTTTATGCTAGTTTTTATCCCATTATATTTTTCTTCATTTTTTATGTTGATAAATGTGTGGAGAATCAGAGACTTCCTGTTATTTACTGTTAGAAATGTTTATAGATGTTGATAACATTTCCTGTTTTTCCAGGGACTTGAACATGCTATTGCTGGCGGAAGTTTATATGTGGTGAAGCCTGATGATGATTTAGAATATATTAAAACAGCAGCCTTAGAAGACGTGGAGTCAGTCTTGAGCAGGATTGATAGGAGTGGTGAGGGCGTTTGTGTCCAGGCATCAACCCTTGGCTCATTGGAAGCATTACTGGAGTTTTTGAAAACTCCAGCAGTGAATATTCCAGTTAGTTCTATAAGCATAGGCCCTGTACATAAGAAGGATGTGATGAAAGCCAGTGTAATGCTTGAAAAGAAACGAGAGTATTCTACTATATTGGCATTCGATGTCAAAGTCACCCCTGAAGCCAGGGAACTTGCAGAGGAATTGGGCGTTAAAATATTTATTGCCGATATCATTTATCATCTATTTGATCAATTTAAGGCTTACATGGAAAACATTAAGGAGGAGAAAAAGAAAGAATCGGCTGATGAGGCAGTCTTCCCATGTGTTCTAAAGATCTTACCAAACTGTGTTTTCAACAAGAAGGATCCGATTGTTTTGGGAGTTGATATCCTTGAAGGCATTTTAAAGGTATCATTTTCAATTCAGATAATCATTATTTCAATGTGGTTGCTATGTTTGTTTGATAGCATTTTTCTCTGCATAAAATTGTGTTGATTGCCTTGGATTAGGGTAAATTTGGCTGTTGTATTTTAGTGTTGCATCTGTATTTGAAAAAGGAATTAGCAATTATATGTTTTTGGCTCTTGGTTAAGTTTAGGCTGCTGCTGTTAAATTGAGGAGGTGGAAATTAATGTTTAGCCTTTAAGTTGGCAGAATATCTTCCACTATTAGAATTGTATTTTATTTGCCATGGTATATTCAAGAGCGTAGTTGTTGGTATGTTCAAGAGCCTGGTGAAGTTGAATAATAAGACGTTAAACTAAATGTGGAACTGGAATGTTGTACTCGACCCTCGTTGTTATGCTATAAAATTTATCAGCCGATTCTTCTATATTTTCACATTGTAAAAATGGTAGAGCTTTATTGTTTTTCCTTAAACAGAACTGTTCCTACTACTATATTATATCTAGTAGCCACCCTTAAATTCTATAAAAAATGGCTTTTCTTGACTTTTAACCTATACTATACTGTTTGATGCTTTATCTTCTTGTGTATCAGACTATTCTTGAAAGTCAGTTTCTGACCATAGATCTACTATTGTTTTGGGTTATGGTCTTAACTGGGTCATGTCATGCATGCAATGGACAAAATTTAATTTGTTTTCTTTAAACTTGCATCTAATACTATCTACTTGACAGATCGGAACTCCAATTTGTATTCCATCCCAAGATTTCATTGACATTGGACGCATTGCCTCCATTGAGAATAACCACAAACCAGTTGATTATGCAAAGAAAGGGCAGCAAGTAGCCATTAAGGTATGAGCTTAAGTTAAAGCTGGGTTTTTCGAAATGGACTTCTTTGATTATGCGATTATCCCCCAATACTTGAAATTTGAAATACAGATTTAAAACAACCTTAATGGCCATGATTGTGCGATGTTGAGAAAGGAAAAGGAAAAAACCGACTAATGTGTGCTTTAAGTTATTTGTAGCAATAGTTTTTACGATCAACTAACTTTTTTTACACCGGTAGAAAAGGGATGTTCCTTTTTTATTGATTTAATTGTGGTCTATCTTTAGACTTGGTTGGTAATTGAGAAAGAGGAGAAATAAAACTATAACCGTGAAGAAGAGATAGTCTTAATTTTCTGTTCTACTTGGTTTGCAGATTGTTGGCAGCAATTCTGAGGAACAGCAGAAAATGTTCGGCAGACATTTTGAGATGGATGATGAACTTGTAAGCCATATTTCACGGAGATCTATTGATATTCTCAAATCTGATTATCGGGTAAGTCATTAATAATACTAATAATAATTCTAGATAAATGATTTGTTAAACTCTACCGGAATGGCCGAGATATTGGCGCTGAATGGCACAATCAGAAAAAGTGCTTCGACCGTTCCGGAACGGCGCGAACAGGTGACGTGGCTGATAAATCGGGAACAGGAACGGCGCGGACCAGCCATTTTCTCATCTGCTTCCTTTTCTTTAACGTTTTTTTTTCTTCTTTTTCCTTCTTTTTTCATCAGTTATTTTTCATCAACCATCTTTCTTCCTGATTTTTATGTTTTACTATTTTTTTTCCAGCATCTTCTTTCACCGTTTTTGATATTGTTTAAGGTAAAAAAAGTAAATTTTTTCTGATTTGATACTGTTTTATACTTTTAAAATGTTAAAATTTTTCTTTCCTTTTCCAATCTTTTGAACAGCTATGACACCACCTCCTAATTCCTAACCATCGTCATCAAATGCTCAATCGGTGTCTTTGCCCGAGTGTTTCTACCACGAGAATTTCTAGGATGGGATAATTAAGGCTTATGGTTTTTATTTCTAATTATGAATATGCTTCATGAATTTTGAGTAATTTATTTTAGTTTTTAACTATTATGTGTTTAGAGAAAATGGGTGATGCACTGACAGTGTAAAAAAATTTTACACTGTTAACCAATCACGACTTTGTTAAGCGCCAAGTCATACTTTAAATCTTAAATTACTGATATGATGTGGCAGAATAAAATGTTTTTATTGGATGACAGTGTAAAGATTTTTTACACCGTCAGTCCTTTTAACTCATGTGTTTATTGGTATTAAATATCTTAAGTGTCCGCGTCTCTAAAATAATGATCGTTTTGTTCCGCATTTCCGGCCGCGCCCTGCCCGCTAATCGAGTTTAACAACAGAGGATAAATGTATCCATCCATTAACAATGTGTATTTAACCACCAAACACATCAAACTAGGCTTCTCTTTACGTTCATGAGCAGACCTGACCTGATATTGAATCACCTTGTTCAAAAACACATCAAACTTCTTATGCAAACGTTTCATCTTACCCACCAAACCTTCCAAGTTCATCCAACCAATAAAGGGAACAAAATCACCAATGTTAACTCCAGATATTATCATGAATTCATAACCATTTCCTTAAACTCCTTCAACTCGTATTTTATTTTCAAATATACGTTTGCTTAGTACAACTTGACTCACCATATTTACTGTTGCATAACTCAAGTAATCACCAATCTTTAGTACTTCACCTTTTTTTCCCAAACTCATGAATGGATCTCACCATTTGTTTAACTTCATTTTCTCACATTGATGGATTTTGTTGGAATGTCTTTCACTGTTGGATTATTGATATAGGATGAACTAAGTAATGAAGAATGGAAGCTGGTGGTGAAGTTGAAGATTCTTTTCAGGATACAATGAACATTCATTTCTTATAAACAATGTTTCAACGAGAAGTTTGGGATTATGCCTAATTTCAAGGGGTTTTATGAGGATGTTGTGGATGGGTTCACCTTGTAGGCCAAACTTTTGGGGCAATGATGCAGATAAAAGCCTCTTAATAGGGGTAGACTGACCTGTACAAGAAACTCCCATATTCTTGCAGCTGGAAACTTGTGGCCAAAAAAGCATAACTGTCACGGACAAAATGTCCAAATTTTGTGATTTACTATACACATCTGTGGTATACATGGAGCGAATAAATGTTTAATTTGAAATTGTTCAATGAGGGAAAGGAAATATTCACGGGAGTATTTATCATGTGATAAGCAAAATTGTCCACTTTTGGTTTTCATGGTGTACAAGTTTTTCATTTGTTGTTGATGCACGAGGTATTTTCATGTTTTGTTGTTCCATCCCGAGTATTTTGGTTGTGGAAACCTTGAGAAAATTCATGTGTTAAATTGATAGCCTTTGAATTTTTGTTATCATTAAATATAACTTTTGGAAATTTACCTCTTCAAAACTAGAACATTTATGTCAAAAAATTAAAAATAAAAACAAGACAAGAACCTCAGTCAAGTTTATTTTGGTGGCGGCTGTTAGGATATCTCTGCAATCGTTTTTTGTTAGTTGCATCACTAATTCAATAAGAAAATATTTCAGTTTATTCTTTCTAATGGAGTGTTAGATCCTATCTATAGTTAAAAATATTTTAATTCTATCTAATGGAGTGTTAGATCCTATCTATAGTTAAACATAATTTAGTAGCAAGTGGAATCTCAAACTTTGCTATAACTTTAATATCTTTTGGTTATATTTAATTTTTAACTGATTATTATTTTTATTAAGAGAAAAAGGATGATGCAAACGAACTCTCAGTCAAAGAAACAGTAGAAAAAACTCTTTGGCAAATTCATATGTAATTAATACAACTTGTAAGGTTTAACTAACCCTTGGCCTTCTTTACGACCTACACATTTCTTTCTTTTACTCATACTGTAATAATCTATTGCGAAAGTTTTTCTTTCATCCAAATTGTCCAAAATTTCACATTTCTTGGAAGAACATAACACTTTTCTTATACTGCACAATTGGATGTCAGTCACAATAAAATCTTGTAACCTGCCATCTTCAAGTATATGGTTCATTAAATTGAACATGTTTGACATCTTTTCTCTAGCTTAAGGGGAGTTAATATCTTTTTTTTATGTTTTACATAAACATGTACAAAGTTATATAGCAATAGCTAATAAGGTATAAGAGACAAAATAAAAATTTGATAGGACAATTTAGCGATCTCTAACAATAGAGGAATCTTCTTGTCATCCCTGAAGTTGAACATGACACTCCCACATGAGAAGTATTTTTATAATAATATTCTTTGTGATTTTTTACGTTTTTAAAAATAATACTTCGCCTAAATAATCAAAAGAATAGCCCACTAAGTTGAAAATTCAAAAGGGAAGCTTAGGTAAAAATGAGCGTCTTAGTGGACTGAAAACTCGAAAGGACGTTCCAGGCAAAAGTTAGAGACACCAATAGATTCATCCCAGTAAATTGAAAATCCGAAAGGGCAATCTAGACAAAAGTTAGGGATTTTATGACAAGTAATTGGATCAGGAAAGACATGATCATTTGAAGCAGCGACACCATTGTTTCAGAAATTTTAGTTCAATCACTCTCAACGGAAGCTAGTTTATAGGAATTCAAAGTCGTCAGGGAGAATAGTGATCATTGTATTTCAATGTAGCCTTTCCGTTTACCATTTTCCAAACTTTGTAATGATCCATGGGGTTACGTATTTTGCAAACCACCATTTTATCAATAAAATCTTAATCTTTTGTCAATCAATTTCAATTCTTACTTACTTGGTTCTTTGCAAGATGTCATTTATTTTTGAAACAAAGGTTTAATAATAAACTTGCTTTTGAAAATTACAAAAAAAAAATCTTTGACTTTTGAACAAACTAAAAGGAATGTTTATGGTTGTTGAAATTTGATCACGTCTCGAAGGTCGGATCTCAGATCCCCCATTGCACTAGTTCATGAGACTCTCCAGTGATTTAATAATCCTGTTTTGTTTAGCTGGGTGTTGGTTTTCTTTTGGTCGGTTTATGGTTGCAATGTTGAGAAGATTGTGTGATTCCTGAAATTTAGTTGTGATTTCCCCAACGACCCCCCTATTATCTCCATCAGAGGTTTATTTCCCCTGGAAGATGTTACAGAAGACAAACTATGTAGCAGAAGCTCCAACTAGCTGAGTTTTGGCCGAGTATTGTTACTCTAATTTCCCCGTTGTTTTGTCAGCATAAGCATAACATTGCATGCATTTAAAACATTAATAAGACATCCCCATGCAGGTCATGCTCAATTACATTACCCTCGAGTCGAGTGGGTGTTACCTTTTGGTAACTGTGTATTTCCAAATACTGTCTTGGTGTTACATTCCCCAAAGAAAGTTTGTTTTCAATTTCTCACTGAGATTGTTCTTCATGAAAGGGTTGTATTTCAGTCTTTCCTCCCCAGGTTATTGTCTGGATGAAACAAATCCCCAGTTGAGTTCATTCCTCGACGGATAAAGTCTCATTTGATCATTTCTCTCCCGTTCGTTCCTGGATTAAACTTTGGTCCCTTGCAAGAAATTTTGATTTTTTCTAGATTGGAAACCCAGATGACAAAGGCACTGTCTTATATCATTTTGATATTGTTTTCCTTAGTAGAGAAGGATTGTTCAATGGATGAAGAATTTGATTCCCTAACAGTTATTTACTCCAACAATCAAACTTTTTTAAGTAGCAAATGGCAGTCTCTTTATTTGAGAAACTAGTTTGTCAAGTCAATACTTTGTTTAACAAGTGGCCATCTCTTTATTTGAGAAGCTTGAAGGAGTGAAAAACACTTAGAAAGGGGGGGGGGGGATTGAATAAGTGTAACTTCAAAAGATAAAAACAATGAACAAAATTATTTTTATCCTGGTTCGTTGTTAACCAAACTACTCCAGTCCACCCCTGACAAGGTGATTTACCTCAACTGAGGATTTAATCCACTAATCCAACTGATTACAATGGTTTTCTACTTAGATAACCTCTAAGTCTTCTAGAGTCTACAAATCACAACTTGATCACTTTAGGAATCCTTTTACAATCAATGTAAAATAAAGTTTACAAGAGTTTGAATGCTTCTAATAAAGCTGTAATCACAACTGTGATATTTCTCTTAAGTTCTATTCTTAACAATCACTAAGATATTACAAAATGTGTGAGGTTGAAGATGAAGTTCTTTAGCTTTTGAATTTGACAGCGTTTCTGTATGTTTTGCGCAAGAGTTGTATTCAGCTTCTGGACAGAACTTCTATATATAGGCGCTTGAGAGGAATAGTACAATGCTGCATTTAATGTTTCACACTTTTGTCAACTACCTCGAGCCTTGCTTTTGCTGCTTTTACTGACTTTGCCTTTTGTAGCTTCTAACGTTCCTTTTGTCAGTCAGAGATTTGACGTTACAACCTTTCATCTTGTACTTTCTTCTGGACTCAGATTTGTAAATAACAATGTTTGAATATCAGAGCTATCAGCTTTTGGTGCAGAACATATTCTGTCTTCTAACTTTGAATAGCTCTGAGCGTGATACCATCAGAACTTCAGAGCTTGTACTTCTGACTTCCATTCTTATGATGCTTTCCAGTTCATGTTCTGATTCTACATGACCATCTTCTGATGTCTTGCCTGAGCATGTTCTGTTGAAGCCATCCAGAACTTTCTGAGTCAGTGCTTCTGAACGCTGATTTGTGCATACTCTTTATATATTTCCTGAAATGGAAAACTTAAAGGATTAGAGTACCACATTGTCTTATACAAAATTCATACTTAATGTTATCATCAAAACTAAGAATATTGATCAGAACATTTCTTGTTCTAACAATCTCCCCCTTTTTGATGATGACAAAAAACATATATAATTGATATGAATTTGTATCCAGAATATCAGATGAACAAAGACAATTATACAGATATAGCATAAGCATATAATCAGAGTGTGTGAATATGTCTCCCCTTGAGATTAACAATCCCCCCTGAAATTAATACTAGAAGAATTTATAAATAAAAGATTTCCCTGAGTATTTTTCCATTTCAGTTGAGACTTCATGTTGAACTAGAACTTTAGAACATTCAGAGCTTCTCTTCAGAGCTTCCATTGGACAACTTCAGAGCTTTGAATTTCTCTTTGTGATCACTTGTATCAGAGCTCTTATGTCTTCAGTCTTCTATGTATCTGATCCATCAAAACTTGAGACTTCTTGTATTAGAGCTTTTAGGTTTGATCACAGCATTTCTTGCTTCTGGACTTGAAGCTTCAGAGCACTAAGCTTGCTTCAAATCTTTAAGAGCTTTAGAATTGCTTTTCCCATGTATTTGCTTATCATATTGAGCTTGTTCAGAATATCTCATTCCTGCAAAAACTATCAAAGACAGAAAACTTGTAATATAATTGTTAGGAATGTTGAGACTTAAGCCCAGCAACTGATATTATAAATCAATTCAATTATCACATTTCTCCCCGTTTTTGTCATAACATCAAAAAGCATAAAAGATTCAGATGAAAGACACACAGAGTGAAGAAAGAAAAAGATATTTCATTGATTAATCAGAAGAGAATACAGAAGCAGATGCAAGCAAACAGATGCAGAAACACAGAAAAACTAACTAAGACACAAGACAGACTACGACTGGCTAAACCTAGAGGCTAAGGCGGCCAAAAGGTTCTTAATCTCAGAAGTGTCTTCAGCTTGCTTCTTAGAGGCTTCTTCTTGGGTCTTCATCCAAGTTCTAATCTCAACATTTGTGTCATCTTGCTTGTCTAGACGACTAGCCAAAGTTGCTTGATTCTGTTGGAGTTCCTTCATAGTGTTCAGTAGAACATAAACAGAAGAACCAGCAAAAGCAGCATCAAAACTGTTTTCCAGAACAGGATGATTAGCATCAGCTTCAATCATTTGAACATCTTCATGATTTTCCTCAACAGGAATATCTTCAGCAGGATGTTCTTCAGAAGGTAACCCTTTGAAAGTAGGAATTTCAGGTTCTGGAGCGTACTCAACTTCTGGGTAAACCAATTCAGGAGCCTTATCAAAAGGGTTCTCCCTGAACCAGTTGAACAACATTTGAAAATCTCCAGTCAGAACTTTGTATGGATGTAGTTTCCACACAACAATTTCCAGAGGATTTTCTTCTTCCAATTCATCAACAAACAGCTTCTCTTCCAGAGGCTTCCAGTTGGTGATGGGATGGTAGTACTCGCCATCATCATACTCCAAAAAGAATCCAAAAGGACCAGGAGAAGCAGCTAAGCAGTCTCTTTGAAGATCCAGAAAGTATGATTGAATTTCCTTACCAAAAGCTCTCTCCAGAGCTTCCCAGCAGCTACATGATCCAGCTTGGAGTCATGAGCAACCTTCGGAACTTCTAAACCTGTCCTGAACTTGTTATTTAAAAACTCAAAACGTGCATCAATAGAAGGTTTTGGAGGTTTTGTTTTGGGAGGTGAGATAGGAGTTTGTGGTTTGAGAGAAGAGATTGGTTTTTCTGGGTGAGAGAAGGCATATGGTTGAGAGACTCTATCAAGAACAAATAATGTTTCTGAAGAGGATGGTTGACGAGAGGATTCAGCTTCATTGTCAGAGTCCAAGACTAAGACAACTGAGTCAAAAGATGGTTTGTTTTTACAGTTATAAGATTACATGAGGTGGATGAATGAATCAGAAAGAGAGGATTCTGATAAGGGGAATTGGCAGAACACAACAGTGTCTACATGATCATAGCTGGAATGTGGAGGAGGTCGAGAAGTGGATATAATGGCGTGAGGAGGAATAATGGTGTTTAGAGGTGTGGCTTCAAAAATAGGTTCAGAAACAAGAGTAGGCGATTTGCCTTTAGACTTGGGTGAAGAAGGAGGGGTAGAAACTTTGGTGGTTGGAGGTGGTTTTGCTGGGGCTTTTTCTGGTGATATTTTTTGTGGAGCTTCTGTTGATACAATATTTGAATTTGAAATAGGAGCAGAACCAGGTTCAGAAATTACAATACCTGTAGGTCTTTTCTTCTTCTGAGGCCTAGCAGGACCTTCTCCTACAGTCTTTCTTTTCTTCTCCTTCTGCTTCTCCTTCTGTTCAACTTTCTTCTTTCCTTTCTCCTCTTCCTTTTTCTTATCTTTCTTCTCTTCCTTCTTCTTCTCTTCCTTTCTCGTTTCCTTCTATTCTTTCTTCTGTTCTTCCTTCTTTTCTTCTTTATTCTCTTTACTCTTTTCTTCACTTATTGCTGGAAGATCTAACTTTCTTTTCGTTCTTCTTTCTTTCTCTTGCACTACTTCTGGAACTTGATTCGCAGTAGTGGTAAGTTTTTGCTTACTTATCCATATAGGATCACAGTCAAAACCTTCTGCCTTGTGCATAGCAATGTATTAAACAATAACTTCTGGAAGTTCATTTCTGAAGAACAACTCAAAGTCAGCCAGAGCAGGAGCTCTTCTGGACTGAACTTCAGTGTTCACTTGGGGAGAAGTACCAAAAGATTGAATTAAGCCCATCTTCTTCAGAGTACGAGCATTTGTGGTGCTTCCAATTATTGTATAAGGATCCTTGATAATGCTAGCTTTCTCCAGATCCTCAATAATTTTTGTTTGAACCAGAAGATCAGTGATGATTCTTCCAAAATTTTCCCATCATATTTCAAAATATTTTGACTCATATGATCTTCAATTGCTCAAGACAATACAAGAATTGGGCACACATACCTGGCTCCTAAGCAATTAACCCACATCTAGGGTTTTCCTTCTCTCAAGGTGAAATCAATTTCTGAGGCCTCAAATGAACCTCATGGATTCTCATATTCTTAAAAGGAACCTCATGCCAAGTTTCAAGCCCTGATTCACAGGATTGCTCATTCAATTGCTCAAATGATCAACAGTCGACCAGGTTGACCTAAAAGTCAATTATGGTCAAATCACAGTCAAAACTCCTGATTTTTGGTCAATATCAATACTTTGATGTGATATTCATCATTTGATCAAGGATTGATCATGATTCATCAAGGAAAGCTCCAAAATCACCAAATCTCCAAGTTTCTAAATTAGAGTTTTAAGGAGAAAGCCAACTGAACTTTGACTGGTCATAACTCTCACATACTTCATCAGAAATTTTCCAACCAAAGCTCATTCTCAAGGAAATTCAATTCTTTACAACTTTGATGTTGGTTCTAAAGTCAAGAAATGCAATATTTGAGAGATATGGGCCAAAACATTACAGGTCCTTCTAGAAGCTCGCAAGAAGTTGCTTTTTGTCAGAAGTGGTATTATCAAGATAATATCTCCAAATGAAAAAAAGGTCCCAAATTGGCTTGTAGAGGACATCTTTAGCTTTCCAAAAAGTCCTAGAACACTTCCATACGATAAAAATTGAAGGAGTTATGGCTTGCACAAGTTGGGCGATT